>NC_056748.1:1027278516-1027316016 GCF_019279795.1 Protopterus annectens | reverse complement strand
GTGCTCACCAGCGCTAATACAAAATACCTAAGATGCGTGTTAGATGTTGCACGTTTTAGCATATGGGTCATTTGTGAAAGTTAATGTTTTGAATGGATAGGGACACATCAGAAAGCACCTGATGCACGAAGGCAAAGAATATGTTCAAGTAATGTCATATCATACCATAGCATAAGGTGAGAAACATTCTTAGATGTTGATGAAAGTTTTATTTGGCCTGGAAGTAGTCCTGAGTCAAATACAAAGTGCCAGAGAAAGAAAAGAATAGCCAATGCCAGCAGATCATTGACAGATGCAGAAAAATATATTTCCACACAGAAAAAAGCTCATGCTATAATAATAGTTTAAATTACTAATTCATCCCAAACTCCTTGAAATCATGTTTAACTGAAAGTCAAAGCCTATTCTTAGAAGTGAAAAATGATCACTGAAATTAAAATATTTTTGACTTAGAATTCACGATAAAAGACAGAGAGAGAGAGAGAGACAGAGAGATAGGAATAACATGAAAGACTGAAATGCAAAATACTCAACAGCTGCAAAATGATAGAAAAAAAAACAGCAGATTCTATAGTGCCATGACCTCTGGGTAGTGCTGTGAGTTGTGTAGTGCCATGGGCTCTGAGTAGAGCCATGGGCTCTGTGTATTGCCATGAGCTCTGAGTAGTGCTATGATCTCTCTGTTGTGCCATAAGCTCTGAGTAGTGCTGTGAGCTCTGAGTAGTGCTATAAGCTCTGTGTAGTGCCATGAGTTCTGAGTAGTGCTATGAGCTCTATGCTGTGCCATGAGCTCTGAGTAATATTGCGATCTTTGAGTAGTACCATGAGCTCTGAGTACTGTCATGAGCTCTGTGTAGGTCTGTGAGCTCTGAGTAGTACCATGAGCTTTGTGTAGTGCTGTGAGCTCTGAGTAGTGCCATGAACCCTGTATAGTGCCATGAGCTCACAGTACTGCTGTGAGCTCTGAGTACCGCCATGAGCTCAAAGTAGTGCCATGGGCTCTGCATAGTGTTGTAACCTCTGATTAGTGCTGTGAGTTCTGAGCTCTGAGTAGTGACATGAGCTCTGTGTAGTGCCATGAGCTCACAGTACTTCTGTGAGCTCTGAATATTGCAATGAGCTCAGAGTAGTGCCATGGGCTCTGCATAGTGCTGTAAGCTCTGATTAGTGCCGGAAGCTCTGAGCTATGAGTAGTACAATGAGCTCTGAGTACTGTAATGAGCTCAGAATAGTGCTGTGAGCTCTGAGTAGTGCCATGAGATTTGAGTGGTGCCATGAGCTCTGAGGAGTTACATGAGCTCTGTGTAGTGCCACGAGCACTGAGTAGTGCTATGAGCTCTATGCTGTGCCATGAGCTCTGAGTAGTGCTGTGATCTTTGAGTAGTACCATGAGCTCTGAGTACTGTCATGAGCTCTGTGTAGGTTTGTGAACTCTGAGTAATATCATGAGCTTTGTATAGTGCTGTGAGTTCTGAGTAGTGCAATGGACTCTGCATAGTGCCATGAGCTCTGAGTAGTGCCATGAGCTCTGTGCAGTGCTATGAGCTCTGTGTAGTGCCATGAGCTCTGAGTAGTGCTATGAGCTCTATGTTGTGCCATGAGCTCTGAGTAATGCTGTGATCTCTGAGTAGTATTATGAGCTCTGAGTACTGTCATGAGCTTTGTGTAGTGCTGTGAGCTCTGAGTAGTGCTATGGACTCTGCGTAGTGCTGTAAACTCTGAGTAGTGCTGCGAGCTTTGAGTAGTGCCATGAGCTCTATGTAGTACCATGAGCTCACAGTACTGCTGTGAGGTCTGAGTAGTGTCATGAGCTTAGAGTAGTGCCACAGACTCTGCTTAGTGCCATTCTGTGTAGTGCCATGAACTCTGTGTTTAAAAGAAATGAAGACTGTATTTCTGGTGGCTGGTACAGAAAAAAAGAAAATGATTCAATAGCTGAAATTACCAAAAAGAATGAAAAAATAAATATGAAATTATTGAGAATGATAATTATCTGCCATGTGCTTCTCCTCCAACCTCACTGTCCTGCCTAATGCTTTCAGTTACTTACACGTCTGGTTGTACCAGTGCCAGAAGAGTCCTCCCATAAAGTGTTGAACTTGCCTGATATTAAAAAAATAGATGAGTGGTGGTAATGCCTGGTGGGGGTCATTGAGTTACACACATGCGTCTTGCCTAGCTGCTTTTTTTCCCAAGGTTGCCAATGCTGCAGCATAATCCCTGTCCCCTGACCCTTCCATATCTATGAGACACTGAACATCTTCAGTGTCCACTAATTCAAATATTTCACCATATTCTCCTTTAATGACTTTATCCTTAACTGCTGAGGGATATGAGCTATAACAGCTGATGCTGGCATCTATGGAGATGTGTCCAACACAGGACTTTAATTTGGGTCTATATTACAAGACAGAAGACGCATTTTTCGAATGCGTCTTGGTCGACCATAAAAGGCTGAAATCGCAAAATATCAAAGCACTGTTAAGTAAATTCTTTCCCTGGGAAAGAATTCGATTGGTCACTTCGGTACTTTGCCATTTTTGGCACTGTAGTGCGGTCTCGGAGTTGGTATATTTAAGTGGGGGGGTGAAGCCCCCCACTTAATGTAATGTTTGAAATTTTTTTTTTTGTTGGAACAGCGATTAATTTCTGACACTTTGACAATGCAGTCTTTTGCTTATATAGGGTCAATTAATCACTGTTCGCTTTTTTAAGCATTCGGTGATCTAATATAGACCCTTTGATTCTTACTGACAGTGATAAATTGGTTAAGAAATGGCAAATGAGAAAAAGAGGGAGGAAGTTTCCCTTCTTGACCTAAGGTCAAACACGACACTAGTACCAGTCGTCTATGGCAAACAGTTCCTTCTCAATAAATAGGTCAAACAATCTAGTTCTACCCTTTCCAACAATAAAAGCAAAAGCCCTCCACATGCTCTTTTGCTGGCTGTCCAGGGGTTATGACCTTATCCACTGGCTGAGCACTTAAACATTACCCGTCTGCACTGTATGTTGATTGATGATGCCAGGTACTGCAGCAGAATCTTCACATATTATTTCTGTTGCACTCCTCTGACCATTATGTTTGGATCTTTTTGCTGACAGAACTGCAGTGAAAACCTTCTTGTGCACTTTTTCAGCCCTTGCTTGATTGCTGTGATGAGGTACTAGATTTTCCAGTTGGCTCTGGGCTTGATTTCCAAACTTGTCAAACAGGGGCTTTGCCCAGATATGTGGTATTCTCCCATCTAGCCCTCAGGTCTTCCATTGTTGATCTGCTTGTAATCTGTGGAGAAAAAAAAAATTAAACAATGAGGACAACTGGTTAATTGAACATACTTAAGTTCCAAAACTTGCTTAAAGTTTTAACCAAATGCAAGTCTGTCTGTAGCTAATAAACTGTTACTGGTGAATGCCCACAGTTCACCAATGGTAAAAAATAACCAATTATAAAATACAAGTATCAAGCAAAATAAATGATCATAACATAGTCATAACATGAACATTAGTACTGTAGGTTTTGTTGCTAGACAGTGACAATAAATAATGAAGGGTTATGTTACATACAGGGAGATAAGTATCTGAACAAATTAAACCTTATACCTAATGACAGGCTTATTTGTTGAATGTAAACTTCTGCTGTTTTATTTATTAGTATTATTTAAAAAGTGTCTCCATAGTAATTAAACTTATCATGGAACCAAAAAAGTAGGAAAAAACTTGGATGTACCACCACAAGCACTTGGACATAAAATCTTTCAATGACTTAAAATAGATATGTTTCTAAGGATCTGAAGAAGGCTAAGGCCGAAAGCACTTACCCTATTTGTTTATGCAGAAGAATTTATTTTATGTTTTGGGACTTGGTGTTTTAACTTCATCTATTTTAAGTCAGTGAAAGATTTTATGTCCAAGTGCTTGTGGTGGCACATCCGAGTTTTTTCCCACTGTTTGTGCTGTTTATTTGGACTACCTTTAGTGACTCACAGGTTTGTTTTCTTGATGGAATTAAAAGATTCTGTAATATACCCAGTATGAATGGTAGCTCTCAACCTCTTACCTTCAGAATCTGGAACAAATCTAGAAATAATTGAAGGCAATCAGGGACTCTTTTTGCAATACTTGATGTCATCGACCAGCAGCTGCAGTCTCTACCAGAGCCTGAAAAAAAGAGATGTTAAACAAATAAGCTGCTAGTTGTAACCAAATACAATCTTAACATGAGGGGCAGTGCAAACCACCATCAAGAACCTCTCTCATTTGACCGTGTGTATATAACACACTGCAGTCCCAAAAGGGTATTGAGTACAATCTAGAAAATGTGACTGACAATAGGCAATATTAGGCATGTAAAAATAAACTCAAAGGCGACTGCAAAGACTGAGTGATCATGTCCCGAAGTGTGCCAGGCGAATTACTTATTATCAGTTCTTCACATTAACATTTTCTATCTGTGATGTCGAGCATTACAGGTTGCCTAGTGATTTGTGTGTTAAAAAGTTGAATTCACATGATTCCTCCTTGTATAATTGTTGAGGATGTGTTGACATCAATGTCAACATCTGTGGCAGAGAACTTGCAAAGCTGGAAATGTCGGGTACAGGGGGTGCACACACACACTGATGAGGAGGCGATTATCAGATGATGCTAAAGAGAAAGATAGTTTAGCTAATCTAAATGCTCCAACTGGAAAAAAGCCATGATGCATTGATTGCTATTCATGTTATTGTCTTTTCAGTATGAGAAAATCTGCAGGATTTGTCCAGGGTGACTATTTGCTTCATGGACAGAACTTTTTTAACATGTGGAAAAGTACAGTCTAAATGGTTTTATCACATTTTATGAGTCAGCTAACAGGGCATCCGTGGTGGTGCAGCGGTTAGCATTGCTGCCTCACAGCAAGAGGTTCTCCAGTTCGATTCTTGGCTGGGGTGCCTTCTGTGCGGAGTCTGCATGTCCTCTCTGTGGTCGCGTGGGTTTCCACCGGGTGCTCCGGTTTCCTCCCACATCCTAAAGACATGCAGAAGGTGGATTTGATACTCTAAATTGACCCTAGGTATGTGTGTGCATGTGTGCGCCTTCTGTGGAAGGTTGGGCACCGGGTTGGCAACTCGACACCGTAAAACTCCACTGCCAATCATGAGCAGACAGATGATCCACTGTGGTGACCCCAACCGGGAAAATCCAAAAGAAGAAGAAGATGAGTCAGCTAACACAGTTTCATTAGTGTATGTCCTAATATCAAAAAATTCACTTAAGCCATGCAATATGATGTGGAACTGTGTACTTGAATTGTTGCATTAGAATACTTTTTCAGCAACACAACAGATGCCCTCGCAATCTGACAGATTTGGAATGCCTTTGCAAGGAAGAGTGGACAAATATTGCCAAGTCAAGATGTGCCATGCTGATAGACTCCTACCCAAGAAGACTGAATGCTGTAATTAAATCAAAAGGTGCTTCAACAAAGTATTAGTTTAAGGGTGTACACATTTATGCAACTAGCTTATTGTACGTTTTTTATTTTTTATATTTTTCCCCTAACAGATTTGTTTGTTTTCAATTGAATTGTACAGGTTATAGGTCACATTAAAGGTGGAAAGTTTTGAAATGATTTATTGACGTCTCATTTTTTTATATCACAAAAACGTGGCATTTTAACAGGGGTGTGTAAACATTTTATATCCACTGTACATGTGTGTGTGTGTGTGTGTGTGTGTGTGTGTGTATATATATATATACATATACATATATATATATATATATATATATATATATATATATATATATATATATGTAGAGAGAGAGAGAGAGAGACAGATATCTATGTCTACATAGATATCTGTATGTGCATGTGTATCTACAGGTTTGTAATGGATTGTTAGCTACTTTTCTGCAGATGAAACATATTTACAAGCATGTGTAGCTTCTTTAAAGTTTATGAGTATATAGATGACAGCATAGGGTGGTGCTGAGGAGGTGTGAGTTTAGTCTACCATCTGCAAGATGTGCTTATTCATACATGGTGTAAAAAATGTAAAACTGGTAATAGATTTACTGACAGTGCAGCAAATGTATTGTATGCAAAAGTTGTCTAAAACTTAAAAATGCAGGAAGATGTGAAATGTAAAAACAATGTAAATCCTGCATTTATTTTCAGTAAAGATAAAACAAATATGTGAAAGGTGTTAAGCTGAACAAAACAAGTCTTTCTTCGCTTGTGTAACAATATAACCGAGCCTTGAAAAGAAAAAATCTCTTTGCATACACATTTACAGAGCTTACTTTGTGCCAAAAGCTATGTTTGAGCATTTGGAAATTAAACTTTCCGTTTAGCTTTGGGGAAAGTTATTTGCATTTAAAATTCTGACCCAGCGCAGGAAGTAAGGTCAAGACTTCTTTACCTAGTGCAGAAAGCAGGAATTTGTCTATAAAGGCTGCATTAATTAAATTTCCTAATGATGTCCCCATCTAGGTTCTCCTCAAAAATTTCTTCAACTACACGTGACTATTCCTTTTAAGTACAGAGTGCACCTCAGTAGTCCAAGACAGTCAGATGGAGTTTGTGTTTTTTTATGAAGTATTCTGAGAACTGCTGTATAGAAGAGAGGCTACTTGCTTCACGAATCAGTAAGCTCATGTCTGTAAACTTTGAGATTTGTTTGAAATTTAGAGGTTATTAGATTACCATCTTCTTCAGTTAGCAGAGTGCAAGAACTGAAAGCATTTTTGCAGTGGTCTCTATTCATCAAACAGTTTTATTTTACATTTCCTTGCACACATGCTTACTCGTTTACATATTTAATCTGTAAAGTGTAATTTTTATTTTTAAATAAATAATTTCATTATTTAATGACAGAAACTTGTGGCTGGATGCCTATGAAAGTATATTAGGGCAGATGCTGGAATTTGATGAATTTTAACTGCTGGCAACCACCTTTTTAGAAAAAGTGCCTACTCAGTTATAGTTGGATGTTACATTTTAGTTGACTCATTTTAAGTATATATAATGAAAAAGACATCAGTTTGCCAAAACGGTCTAGCCAGAAGAGGCAATGTGTTAGTTCCAAATCCGGAATTGGTAATGATACTGAAAAGGTATTATTAGACATTGTGGAAATCATTGCAAGTATGACTGCAATAAGTTTAGCCAAGATACAGCTCCTGCTTGTCAGCCAGCACTGTAAGGTATTGTACTGAGATGGAGGTAGATGAATCCCTCGGAAGCCAGTGGGTATAACTGCTGTTAGCTGTACAGTGTGGAATCTACATGGGTGTGACCAGTGTTGAGCAGTATCCGTTTGTGATATAATCTTAGGGCCAGTTTCCTCACAATTATTAATATTAGTTGGTGACAGTGGTTCAGTCTAAAGCCCGTATCATCACGTGTTAATTGGTGGCAGTGGTACAGGGACATACCTCAGTAAGGTAATATTCATTCATGCTTCATTGTATTGTTAATGCTCTTCACACATGAATATGACTACTGTATTCTAATTTTCATCCACAGGCACTCCTGTAAGCCCTCATAATTCAATATCAAGTTCTTCTAGAACATGCGTTATACGATGTCTATGTTTTGCCACGGACATGCCGCAGTTATATCTGAACTTTCAATTTTCACTTCTGCCTTATTTTGTGACTTATCTAAACTTTAGGTTTCTAAATTGCATATAAGGTGTCATATTCCTTGAGATAGTTATACGTATGTTCTCTGCTGTCTCACATTTCATGCAGCCTGTTTGTACTGATTCACAACCTGTTTGCGCATCTGTGCTTATGATGTAGCATGTTGTATACTTTGTAAATTAATTTTGAATCTGGCCCAAAATATATGTACGTTCACTCCTTAATACAGTGCATTCTGAGACATAGTCAAATATGTTTAAATAGGCTTTGTGCTTTTAAGTTCTGGAATTATTTATCTTGGAAATACGAATTATGCTAGCTGTGAGATTTTGGAGTAATATCAGCATTTTGCTTTCAGAAGAGTGTTCATCAGCATGATATGGCATTACTAACAATAGTCTGCTGTTTGCATAATTAGCTCAAAGGATTTTACAACATTCTGTAAGCACTTTGTGAGCTGCAGAAGTAGTGATATATAATTTTTCATGGATAGACCTCTCTCATTTCTGCAGCTCTGTTTCCATATGCTTTCACTCTTCACTGGTTCACAATATTAAATTGCATATTAGTGTGTGTGCGTGTGTGCATATGTGCATTTTTGTTATATGTGTGCATATGATCATTTATGATTGCGTGATGGTAATGTGTATGTGTGCACGGGCTCACATGTTTGTTTGTCTGTATATCTGTGGGTGTAACTATTCGTCTGTTTGTCTGTATTTGTCTGTGTATGTCTATGTTTGCATGTGTCTGTGCCTTTATGCGACCATGCATGTTTATGTGTGTCTGTATATCTGTATTGGTCTGTGTGTTTACTGGAAGTGCTATTAAGAACATTGGTTACACACTATTTTTAAAATCTCATTAACTCCATTGTGATGTTTCCATTAAGTAAACCCATTCAAAGAAGAGGATTTGGGTACTACCCTTATGCTGATGATGCCCAGTTATACCTCTCCTTTTTTTATTTCTCCAAGCCTTTTAGGTTTCTAATACCATGACGGGAATGGACGCCATTCCTAAGTCAAAGTCCAATTAAAGTTCATGAAATTAGTATTGTTTCACTCTTTCATGTAAGCCAAAAATGCTCTTCGCAGCACCCGCAATGTGCCCAGTAATGACTCCTTCTGCAATTCGTACGGTTTTACATGAACTGGTAACATATCTAAATAAGATTGTAAATTCATTTTTAAATGACCCATTGCTCCTACTACAAATGGAACTGTCTGGGTATCTTTCTTCCACATGGTTGTCGTTTCTGCCTGCAGACCCAGGTACTTTATGACTTTGTGTCTCTCTGTACACAAGACACTGTAGTCACTAGGTGTGGTGATTTTAATGATCAATGCTACTTTTATCTTCTTTTCTTGGACCACTATATCCGGTTTTCTAGAATCTATCTTTTGGACTGTTGATATTGGGCGATCCCATGTGATATAAACTTCATCATTTAAATTATGATTCTTTGTGGCTCATGTTTCCAGTGTTTTTCAGCCACTTCGATACTATAATGTTTGCATAATCTCCAATGTAACAGTCTCGCCACATTATTATGCCTTTCAGTATACAGTCCCTCTGCCATTAGTATGTCACAACCAGCAACAAGGTGTGTGACTGTTTCCAATTCTGTTTTACAAAACCTACATATGTCTGTTTCTCCCACATGTTCAATGGACTACGTAGCCCACTGTCTTGGGCTGCCAATATTAACCTTTCATTTCTTGATGTGAATTCACCTCTCCTTAACTATTCCTGCATTAGTTCTTGATCAACATGAGGCTCTTCCAGAAGTTTTCTATACTTGCAACTATATTTATGTTTTTTCCACTTTTCTTACCTTTTCATCTGGTCCTTCACCATATATTCTTTTATTTGTTTTTTACCACATTCAGTTGCTGCCATCTACTTCTGGTTTGGTTTCCATTCCTGCTTGACATCGATATGCTTCAGCTAAATTAAGCAGCGATGTCATCTTAGATTTATTCTCATGTTTCAAAACTTTCACTACATTTGGATCTTGTGAGGTCAGTAGATATGTGTGGAGTCCCACGATTGCAGATCTATACATGTAATCAATTTCAAGGAGGTCCATCCCTCCTTCAGGATGGGGAATATATAATCTTGGTATACACTTATTTTTATAAATCATTTGGTAAGCATGAAGCTTCCTTCTTGTTTTAATATCCAATCTATCCAACACATTTTGGGGCCATTCATTCACTCCAAAACTATAACTTAGGACAGAATTTATGGCTTGGCTCTTGTTCCTAGATGTCAATGCTGTTTTCAGGATTAATTACTCCTTACTGAGTTTTATTCGCATTTGTTCATGTTTTATTGCTGATCCTTCATTAATTCCCAAGTATGTATACACTCCCTCTTGCTCAAGTTCTTTTATATCACATTCTTGTCCCAAACTGATGTTTTCCTGGTGCTGCAGTTTTCCTTTTTTAAAGGTTGCTTTTGCACATTTATCAAGACCAAATGACATTCCAATATCATCTGAAAAAGTTTAGACAACCTGCAGCTGTACTTTCAGTTCTCATCTGATGAACTATACAGTTTTAAATCATCGACAAAGAGAAAATGAGAAGTCATTAGACTTTGTTGTTTTTTAGGAGCCAAATTGTAGCTGTTAAGTAAACAGCTTAATGGATTAATGGCTAGGCAGAATAACAATGGTGACAAAGAGTCACCCTGGAATATCCCTCTTTGAAATTTTATCCCTGGGATAATAATCTGTCCTTTATCATGGCTTAATTGCAAAGTGTTCTGCCACTGTGTCATGGTTACTGTAATGCAGTCAGTCAGTGTAGGGTGTATCTTATACATTTTTAAGCACTCTTTTATCCATGAATGTGGGATACTATCAAATGTTTTTTTGTAGTCAATCCATGTCACACTTAGATTCTTCCCCTTCTTACAGTTCTCCACTATAACTTTGTTTAACAACAAATGATCCTTTATTCCATATGACTTTCTTTTATTGCTCTTTTGTTCTACTGCCATAATTGAGTTTTCTTCCAAATGACTATAAACTCTGTTGGCATCAATTCCCGTGTATAGTTTATACGTCATTGGAAGACAAGTTATTGGTCTATAATTTTTAGGGTAGCTTGCAGGTTCACTCTTAAGTAAAAGCATTGTTTTTCCTGTTGTTAACCAGTGTGGTGTGTGTTTGGGGTGCACATATAAATAGTTCTTAATCATGGCTAAATCATCGTGTAAAGAAGTTAATACTTTAAGCCAAAAGTTAGGTACTGCATCTGGGCCTAGGGTTTTCCAGTTACTGGCTTTTCTCAACTTTGTTTCATCCCATTTCATATCCTGTACCTTTAAACTTCTTATTCTTTCTTTTACTACTTCTATCCATTTAGCATCTTTGTTATGTTCCACAGGATCTTAATGGATACTTCTCCAAAACGTATCTACTTCCTCTTTTTTGGCGGTCTTTCAATTCCTTTTACCTTATTTCCCAATTCTCTATAAAACTTTTTTTGGTCATCAATAACTTGCTTATTTTGTGCTTTTCCCTTATATTTATCTTCGTATCTTCTAAGTCTTTCCGCCTGTTTTGAAATATTTAGTTAGTTATCTCCAATAGTGCATAATAGATCCTGGTCTCTTCTAATACTGCGCATTGCTTTTATCACATCTATCTATTTTAGTATTTTTGTTGATCTATTCCCTCTTTTATGATCTTCTAACAATGACACTTCTTGTCTTAGCTGCTTTATACTTTTCTCTATTCGATATTTCCATGATGGTATTCGCTTTCGCCCCCTCTTTTCCCTTGCTTCCCTGTGTTCCTGTGGTAGAACTTTATCAGTTATTAATTTAGCAGCACAGTAATATATTCTGTTTACTTCTGTTATATCGCATGGATCTCTATGGACAGTCCTAATTACTGTGCTCATTTGTTTTATTAAGTTTCTAACTTTTGGGGTTTTATTAACCTTCTGCAGTCTACTTCTCTCATTGATCTTGATATATTTGTCTGTCTATTAAATCAAGCAACTCTTCTTTTAACTCATTTTCTTCCATTGCAGATTCAAGGCACAACAGAGCAGGGGACCCACAAAATATGCCAAAAAACTGTTTTATTTAGAAATCCACATGAACACCTTTAAAAACAAATATTAGTTGAGCTCTTTCATCTCTGACAAATCAGAGACTTCATCAGAAGAGTGATTCTCGTATATACTCACATTTTAAAACTAATAGAACCCAAGAGCACACCCCTTTGTTACACTAACTAGCCAACCAGTTTAAAGAACCCAATTACATATGCAAAAATTCCACATAAATGCCTTTGAAAAAAATTATTACCTCCTAAACCTATAGATATAAGTATAAAAAAATGTATAAACACAACCAACACATTGTCTAATATCCTTGTTGTTAGACATTATTACCTAGTTTTTAACAGGAGATGGGCAATTCTTTTACTAGAATTATTAAAGGTTGTAATGAATGCACTATTAAAATGGTCATTGTTATTGTTTAACTCAGGATGCCTTAAGAATATTTAGGAAGGCTGAAGGCCTGAAGGCTATGGAAAGATAAAATGTTATTCAGGTATACAGGTTTATTTTGCTATAATTGTTATATATGGTATAAAATATTTTATGCAAACAGATTTTTTTATACAAATAGGATTTTATTTAACTGTATTCAGTATCTATCTATCTATCTATCTATCTGGCGATATATATATATATATATATATATATATATATATATATATATATATATATATACTGTCATATTTATATGTATTAGTTATATGTATTAGTAAATCTATTTTTAGATCTTTATATATATACAGTTTTTATACCTATATTTATGTCTATAGGTTTAAGAGGTAATTTTTTTCAAAGGCATAGATGTAGAATTTTTGCATATGTAATTGGGTTCTTTAAACTGGTTGGCTAGTTAGTGTAACAAGGGGGCGTGCTCTTAGGTTCTATTAGTTTTAAAATGTGAGTATATACGAGAATCACTGTTCTGATGAAGTGTCTGATTTGACAGAGACGAAAATGCTCAACTAATATTTGTTTTTAAAGGTGTTCGTGTGGATTTCTAAATAAAAAATATTTTTTTGGTGTATTTTGTGGCTCGCCTGCTCTGTCGTGCCTTGAATCTGCATTGGTTTTGTGTTTTTGCTATTTTTACGTGTGGTATGGCTACAGGCACTCAAGAGGGGGACTCATTTATGCTGTTTACACAGACTATAAACAATACGTTATCTGAGCTGAATAGCTCACTAGAAAAACTGTCACAACATCTTGACAGCATTGAGAAAACCCAAGTGACTCACTTAACTCAATGCACTTCCTCAAACCATCAGGAAGTACACGCCCTCAGACTGTGTGAGCGGAATTCAGTACAATGTTTGCTATCAGGACAGCAAACGCTCTTTAATGAGGCCAACGCCATTGCTCAAGTTGCCCTTGAACAAAATATGGCTTCGGATGGGGAGCATTTAAGTAATATGAGAAGTAATGTAAACCGATTTGCCACACATATAAGAAATGAAGATTATGTGCTGAATGACTGGCTGAATTCAGATCCCAGCTTCTCGTTCCATCCTAATACAACAGTAAGTTCTTTAGACTATTTTGATAAATTATAGAGACTGGATGGACTGCTCCTTAAAATTAGGAAGCTGCAATTGGATAACCTGTATTTTAGAGAATGTCTTAAGCAAAAAATAGTCCCAAAGGGACTATGAATGTGGCACTATCCCACTGGTTTGTTTGCTAATTCTCCCTTTCATAAAGTCCTTTTAGCTATGTTTGACCGCCACGGTTTTCAATACTTGGAATTGGTGGTCAAACATAATCAGTATACCATTGAGACTTTGAGTACAGAAGCTAGTGATTTGGACAAGGTTTATACTCAGGATGATGTTCATGCAGAAAATAGTTTTGAATACAGTCATATTTTTAAAAGTATTGAAAATCAAATTAACAGCATAAGAAATTGTAAGTTAAAGAAAACTGACAGGGATAGGGCTGAATACGATAAAACTTCTGCCTACCCTGACCCTCCTAAATTCCAAAGTTGGGTTAGAAATCATGTGAATAACACAGTAATAATAATACAAGTGAATAATACTGTTGTGCATGAACCAGAGATGTTTTTAGACCAAGAAGAATTTCCACCTCTGAGATGCTCTGAACGCCTCAAAGAAAGGAACAACCAGGAATTTGGCCAACAAGGGGACTCTCAAATTAATTGGGGCAAAGGAGGCAAACAATTTTACCAGAGAGGGAACATGAGAGTGAATCTGAGGGGCAGCATACATGGTCAGAGATAACACAGTCAGAATGTTAATCCATCATGCTATCCTACCATTCATAAGAATTCAAAAGGGGATTTTAAAGTTTTTATTTTTTCTACAATGCCAATACAATAATTTACTAGCTAGAGGTCTTTCCTTTGTGCTTGCAAAATGTTTAGATGTTAGTAGTACCATTGTAGACTTAAAACAATATGTTAGAAAGCTGAATTTAAGCATTTTATTTCATAATGTTGAATTTACAAAGAACCCATTGTATACTTCTAGCACCTATAACCCCCCTGCCCACCCCTCTTTAGAATTATTTGAAAATCTGTGTGAAATTGATTTTCATAACCTAATGGGGGATGGGTTAGATATGAATTTATATAATTTGACAAGAGATGAAAATGAGAGACTCACGAGCTTGAAAGCTAATAAAGAGGTGAGGACTGTAAAACCAGATAAAGGGGGTGGTATTGTTATAACAGATATTAAATTGTATAATGACAAGATAGAAAACATCTTGAACAGTAAATCTTATAAAAAAGTTTCAATAAATGAAGTGAATGGTGCTTTTAGGAAAATTAAAAATGAATTAAATCATCTATTTATTGAAAGTAGTATATCAATAGATGAGTTTAATTATATTTCTGTATCCCACCCTAGAATACTCACCATCTTCAGCCTACCTAAACTGCATAAAGACCTTTATGACCCACCCATGAGACCCATTGTTGATGCTCGGGGGTCCATCACGCAACCCCTAGCTAAGTTTTTAGATATTAAATTAAATGATTAACTTTTAAGGGAGATTTATTTATGCAAAGACTCACAGGACTTCCTTACAAGAATTAACACACTTGATTATGTGAATGGGGTGCTTTTATTACAATTGACGTAAAAGATCTTTACACCGTCATACCTCACAAAGAAGGTGTTGAGTGGTTCTGTGAGTATTTATTTGAGAAAGGGATATCTCAGAGTACAATAAATGTGTATGAACAACTGTTAGAAACAGTATTATGTAATAATTTTATTTTATTTGATAATGAGTTCGTTTTACAAATAGAAGGGGTCTCAATGGGGTCAGCCTGTGGTGGGTTATACGCTAACATTGTTATGCTACAATGGGAAAAGATGTTCTTATTCAATTCACCTTACTTCTCATATTTTAAATGTTACATGAGATTTTGGCATAATGGTTAAGATGTTTACCTTACAGACATAAGATGCAGGGTTTGATTCTCACATGGGGTAACTGGCTAGGCTTAAAATGGCCCACATGGACAGTTGGCCTAGAACTAACCTATGAACCTATGGATGATATTTTTAATTTCTGGGATGGACCTGTTGAAATAATTGATGAATTTTTAGAATATGTTAACAGGACAACTACGTTTTTAAAGTTTACTCACAGTATTGGATTTGATGAGATTTCTTATCTGGATGTGAGGTTGATGAAGGATAAGCAATGTAAGGTTTTTATATCAGAATTTTTAGAAAGTCGATATATTCAAACAGTTTCTTGCATTATGAGAGTTGTCACCCTTATAAACAAGAAAGCTGTGGTTAAGGGACAATTTAATAGAACTGCATGAATGGTGACCTTATTTGATAGTTTTTTAAATGAATGTGATGGATTAAAGGAAATGTTTTTAATGCGAGGGTACCCCAGTAATTTAGTAAATGATGTTAGGATAGAAGTAATTAATAAACGTGAATTTATTTATTTAAATTTGTTGACCGGGAGTGTCCGACTGGACGTAGGTCCATTTTCAGCGGAGGCCCGGGGAGAAAAACTCCACAGTTAAAATAAACAGGCAGAAGTTACATTGGATTACATAGTGATTAACAATTTAACATAGCAATTACTTGCAACATATTTACAGATGAAGAACATAGTACATCAGTAGACAACTAGAATCTTTATCTGTGAAGTACATAACAGACATTAACAAATGTTACAATGAGAAGTTCCTGCTGTGAAAGGGGGCATTTTGTACGTTTACTTTACCAATATCAGGAAGATAGGGCTAGTTATATTGAAAACAGTAATATCCCCAATAAAGATGGTAATATTGTCTTGAATGGACCCGAACCTGAGTTACAAAATAACAATGATCATTTTAATAGTGCATTTATTACAACCTTTAATAATTCTAGTAAAAGAATTGCCAATATCCTATTTAAAAACTGGGTAGTGTCTAACAACAAGGATATTAGACAATGTGTTGGTGAGAGACCTACCATTGTTTATAGAAAAGGCAGATGCCTTAAGAATATCTTGGAAACAGCCCCAAAAGGACCTTATAATGGAAGCTTGAAAAAATGTGGTTTCTGTCACTATTGCCCCATATATTAGAGAAGAGTGTGTTTTTAATGTTAATAATGTGACAGTAAGGCTAAACAAAAAATGTTCCTGTAACACTGAAAAAGTTGTATATTGTGTCTTCTGTATGAAGTGTCCTTGTTTTTACATTGGAAAAACGGAGAGAAAATTGAAAAATCATATATATGAGCATATTAGAGATATAAAGAATAAGAGAGAGCAAATGCACTCTCTAAGCATTGTATGGAATTTAATGATCATTCTTTTAAATTCACTGTTTTAGAGGTTCTCTAGCCAGATATAAGGGGTGGCCCTTGGACATTATATTTAGAAAAACAAGAAGCAATGTGGCAACTAAAAACTAACGCCACACAGTGGCCTGGTTTGAATGATTCATTTTCTCTCTCATGTTTTCTGAAACTGAAGGCTATGGAAAGATAAAATGTTATTAATTTGCCCTTACAGGTATATAGGTTTATTTTGCTATGATTGTTATATGTGGTATAACATTTTTTATACAAATAGATTTTTTTTATACAAATAGGATTTTATATAACTATTTAGCATATATATATATATATATAATAGTTATATGTATTAGTAAATCTATTTTTAGATTTTTATATATATACAATTTTTTATACTTATATTTATATCTATAGGTTTAGGAGGTAATATTTTTTTTCAAAGGCATAGATGTGGGAATTTTGCATATGTAATTGGGTTCTTTAAACTGGTTGGCTAGTTAGTGTAACAAGGGGGCATGCTCTTGGGTTCTATTAGTTTTAAAATGTGAGTATATACGAGAATCACTGTTCTGATGAAGTCTGTGATTTGACAGAGACAAAAGTGCTCAACTAATATTTGTTTTTAAAGGTGTTCATGTGGATTTCTAAATAAAACTGTTTTTTGGCATATTTTATGGCTCCCCTGCTCTGTCATGCCTTGAATCTGCATTGGTTTTGTGTTTTCGCGATTTTTACATGTCATTTTCATCCATACTGAGGGCACATCCCTTGTTTTCTGTTTCCTGCAGGCATTCTATAGAAAGTGCTATAGGAACTTCCTGTGGCACATTCTCTTCAATTTCATCCTGTGTCATCTGTTGTTCTGTCATATGGGAACTCACTGGCTATCACTCCTCAACATTGACTGCATCAGAGTTTCTACAGTTTCCTGTTCCTTTCCTTGCTGTCTAGCTTCAAGTGAACATTTATACTGGTTTTCTGTGGAAGGCTTCAAAATATCTTGATATGGCACCTGACCAATTGCTTCCTGTTCCACTGGTTTCCCCTTAATTTGATATCTATTGCTTTATCCTGTTGTGTTGCTTTCTATATTCAATTTACTACACTGAGTCCTTCCCTTTGTAGCTGTTCCATAACCTCAATTTCTATTTCTTTGACTTCTCCATTACTAATCTCTTTTTCTACTTTTACCTCTTAGTATTCTTATTTTTTGTATTGTAAAGTTTTCCATATCCGGATTCCTTTCCCTATATTTTTCTTCAAATATCTTTGGTGCTGCTCTTTTTGCATTAGTTAGTTTTGCTTTCTCCTTTGCATAAATATTACACCGTAATAAATCTCTTTTCCTTTCCCCTGTCCATATTTCTTCTTCACATGTCTCCTGAGCTTCTTGCTTTTCCTTATTCTGGGGACTCACTTCATCATGCTGTGATGTAGTCTGTTTTAGACCTTCTACATTAAATCCTTCACTTAGCAGGCACTCCGAAACTTCAACTTCGATTTCTTTAACTTCTGCTTTGCTAATCATCTTTTCTACATTACATCTTTATACTATTAATCTTTTTTATTGTGAAATTTTCCATATCTGGATGCTTCTGCCTGTATTTCTCTTTGAATATCTTTGGACTACCTTCTCTATATTAGTTAACTTGGCTTTCTCCTTTGCATAAATATTGCACCATATCAAATCTCCCCTTCTTTCCCATGTCCATATTTATTTTTTTATATTTTTCAGCTATCTCTAGGTTTTGTTGTTTATATTTTCTCACTTCCTCATATGCTTCTTTTTCCAGACAGATCAAAATTTCTTGATCTATATACTGTTTTTCAAAAATATGTTGTATTAATGAACACACATTTTTATTTGAAGCTTCTGACAGTTTTTCCTGTGGAAGTATTTTTCTTTCCTCTAATTTCTCTCTTAATCATTTTGTATATCTTGTGTCTGGAAAATTCTGGGCTTTTTACATAATAGTAACAATACATACTTTCTTTCTTATCCTCAATAGTCCACTCTATAGTCTTTATGGCTCTTCTTTGGCCAATCAATTTTTGTCATTTTTGTGGACTGCTACTTCTTCTACAACAAAGGGGCCATCCTCCCCCTGAGCCTGGCCTGGCCCCATTGTAGGAATGTTTCTGTATTTTGAGGATTCTACACTGCCATTTTTTTTCCAGTCCTGGTACCAGTGCACCTACCAGGATTGGGCACTTGTTTATCCTGGGTCTTGTGCACCCAGCTATCTTTTTTTTATTTTTGATTTACTTCTGTCCATGATATATGCTATATAAATACAGTCTCTATATCAGTGTTGCCTTGGTGAGATTTTGTGAAAGACAGGGTCCACCTCACGAAGGTACTCATCAAGACTTGAGGATGAATTCAATTTCAGCACTACTACTCTCCTTTGCTTGCTGACTTTTCATCTCTCCATCAGGACCCCTTTCATCTCTCCATCAGGACCCCTCCTTCTGTGAGGATCAGTTGCTGGCCCTTGATTCTTTGGAATACAGTCTTGAGTCAGTTAAGCCTGGGTGAGTCAGAATTATTTGAAACTTAACACACTCAACACTAAGGCTTATATTATTCATGATACTCTAAGTTCTGCCTCATCTCCAAACCTCAGCCTGATCATTTCCCATAGCATAGAGTGCCCAAAATATGAGGTCTTGGAGAGTACCTTAATGACCAGCAGTCACTGAAAGACCAGGTTGTGATGCCCCACCACTGGACCAGTAATCAAAGAGCATCAATTCTCACCACTGGCAACAGTGGGGGATGTATACTGGGAGGATGACATGTACACACACACACTATTTCCAAATGCAGCTGTCTGCATCAAGTGCAGTTTCCCTTAAGAGCACACAGAGACCACAGTCAGTCTGGGGCTGGTTTCTCCCTCTTTCTCCAGATGCCCAATAAGACTCCCCAATGGCTCAGCTATAAAGTTGAGATCTCAGCTGAGTGGCCAAGCGATGCTCTCCAGCACCCTCTCTGTCAAACCAGTGCTTTGAGTCCCTGCCCAAGTAGCTGACACACACACACTCACACACACACACACACACACACACACACACACACACACACACACACACACACACACACACACACACACACACACACACACACACACACACACACTCTTTGAGGTTTGATTTACACACACACACACACACACACACACACACACACACACACACACACACACACACGCACGCACACGCGCACACACACACAAACACACACCAGGGAAAGTCTGGCACAGGTATGCCCCCTTTTGCCCTGACTATAAGGTAGTTATCACTGCCACCAGCCAACTCCTTGTCAGCTACTTTAAGACCCTTAACAAACGGTGCCCAATCTTACTGTGTAATATTAATATTAATACAAATGGTAGCTTGACAAAAGAGCAAGGCTATTAGGAATGGTGCAAACTGTCACCAAATAAATATGCAAGTACTCTCAAAACTTAAATATCTGTAGACAGATCAGCCACAATAAAAGGTTTAAACATATTTAATAATAAATAATAAAAGAACAAGAAAATACTCAGTATATTTTCACAGTGATATCAGAGTTTAAAATCACAGGAAATATTTAAAACAACATTGCAGAACAGTCTGAAATAAATAAAGAAAAATATCTAAACTAAGCTTTGCTATATTCCTGACTTTATCTAAGAGAATTATATTGTTCCCTAGAAACTTACTTCATCAGAGCAAGGCAGATGCGGTAAATGGTTCTTGTCAGGTCCAAGACAGAATGCAGCATGCCTTGTCTCTCTAAAAGTCATTTTAAATTAATATCTCAAATATTACTGCTGGGATAGCAGAATGACATTGTTTCTTGTCATCTGATTCTATCCCAGGTGAAACCCCAACTGCTAGAAGCTGGCAGTATTTAACATCTACCTGTGAAAATACATAGACCTCAGATCTTTGGCAGATTCTGGAAGTCATAAAATAATTACATTCCTCCACATTTCAAGACTAGTAATTATTTCACCTTAATGGAAATACACAAAGCTCCCTAGTACAGACATTATTTCTCTGGCCTAGCCTATAATGTAATTTAATTTCAGCTATTTTTCTGACGTTAACCTACTATATTCCAGTTTCCACTATTAAAATATATCTATTTAAACAGTTAAGATAGTGCATGTACATTTCTATTTTCTTCCAGCAGGACACACTGTGGTTATATTTTAAGAACAAGTACTTTATAAAACACCTTCTAGCACACATCTGTACTGACCAGTTTGATATACACATGACATACAGTTCTAATACAGTTGTGACACAAGCATCTTATATAAATCATGTTGATATTCACAAATGACATATAATTATTTACAAAATTCCAGACAGCTGTGCTGGCAGTATCTCCTTTCGTGACACAGGTATTAGTGATTGTCACATAGGTATTGTAGTTATTACCACCTGATGACCTTTCTTTACTGGTCTGTGCACTGATCTCTACCAGTTTGGACTATTGTGATGCCCTTTACTTTGGGTTACCTTGTGTTGACCTTGAGTGACTTCAGGTTGTGTAAAATTCAATTGCAAGTTATTAACCCGCATTTATAGTCATGCTCACATGGCTCTAGTACTGCCCAACTCATACCCTGTGGCTCCCAGTACAAAGCTGTAATTCTAATCCAGCCCAACATGATAAAGGTCTTACCTAGTTAAAGCAGCTGATTGCATATTGTTTACGTTGTGTCCTTTGCCCAGCTGAAAGGGGGTTGCTTTCAGTCCCAATATATCTTAGGTTAGATCTCTTCTTTGCACCTTTTCATATCAGGACCCACCCTTGTACAATTCAATGCTATAGCAGCTTCATAGGCTAGCCTTTCTGCATGAATGATCCAAGAGGTCACTGAACAGTTATTTTATTCTCTCAGGCCTGTTTTTGCTCTAATGACTACCTTTGCTGTTTTTGGCCCCTTGTTTTATTGTTGCTGTACTATCTGTTATTTCATTGTGATTTTATTCTCTAATGTGTCTAGGTTTAGTTAATTAAATAAATAAATAAATGAATGAATTAATTAATTAATAAAACTGATTTATCATATAAGAAGTAAGTTTTGATACATTTTAAATTAGGTATGGAGAAACATATTTATTTATTTATTTTACATTTGTTTACCGGGAAAGTCCGACTGGACACATGTCCATTTTCACTGGCGGCCCGGGGAGAAAAGCTCCATAGTTACCAAACACTAATAAATGTGACATTTACACAGTACAGATATTAATATAGTAATAGTACATTTGTACAAGAAAACTGTGATTTCATATGTAAACCACTGTAATGAATATTTCATTTTACACCATAAACACAGCAGAGTATACACCATAGTAGTGGAGTTAGGTATAATTAGATAGTATTCGGACAGTAGCTTATTTACAATAGAGTGGGTTTAGAAGTAATTAGGCAGTAGCAGATGTAGAATGTAATAGATGGTCGACAGTGGTAACTTGACAGATATAAATCATCCATGGTATGATAAGCTTGGTAGGTGGGGGTAGGGTTATGGGCAATATTAACTTGAAGAGAGTGCTGGTTTTAGTCTAGTCATGGATATTGCAGGGGCATAGATACTTGCTTATTAGGTGAGTTTTTAGCACTGTTTTAAATTGAGAGAGGGTCGGGATGGATAATATTTCGTATGGTAGTGAATTCCAGACTTTGCCTATATAGTTTGAGAATAGTGATTCCCCGGCTGAATTTCTGGCTGACTCAATTTTGATAAGTGGTTTATTGGTGGAGCATTAAGTTCTAGAGCTGGTATATGGTGGTAGAATATTTTGGGGTGTTCTTTCCCTTTGGTAGAAAATGGTATGGGCTACAGTTAGTTGGTTATGTAGTAGGAGATTTGGGAGTTCCAGCCAGTTGACTTTTTTAAGGGGGGTACAGTGGTGAGTTCTTGATGGGGAATTGGTGGCATATCTAACAATTTTATTGTAGCAGGCTTCAAGCTTGGCTAAATCTGTTTTTCTAAGGTTAGTGAGTATGGGGGATGCATAAAGTAGTGTTGATATCAAATGTGATTGGGCAGTTTTGGCTTTAGTGTCATTTGTAACGAATTGTTTGTTCCTATATAAAGTTCCAATTTTTTTATGAACTTTTTTTACAGTTTGAGATATGTGGATGTCAAATCTCATATTCTACGCCTAGCAGCTTTATATGGGGTGAGGAGGAAATGGGTGTATTATCTAATGAAGTTAAGTTAAAAGTACATGGAGATGCGTATGCTTTGGTGGGCTGAAATATCATAAGTTTGTTTTTTGGGGGAGTTAAGAATTAAATGAGAGTTAGTTAGCCAGGTTTCAATTGCTAGGAAGGATAGTTGTGTTACTTTATGAAGTTCTTCTATGGTAGCAGCAGCACATGTGACTGTAAAGTCGTCTGCATACTTAATGAATGTGCAGGTTATTGGTGAAGATAGAGAAGAGTAATGGCCCTAAAATTGAGCCTTGTGGAATACCAAGTGTTACAGGAAGAAGGGATGATATTGTTTGTTGCCAGTGTACAGCTTGCTGATGCCTGGATAGGTAGCTCTGGAACCAGGCAAGGATAGACTGTGACACGTTAAGGTCTGAGAGGACATTCAGGAGTTTGCTGTGTGAGACCATATCAAAGGCTTTTGACAGGTCTAAGAGTATAGAGGATACATAGTTACCATTATTTCTATGGAGGTTGATCATGTTTGTAAATGACATTAATGCAGTAGTTGTACTATGAAATGGCCGGAAGCCATGCTGGGTATTGGTTAGTAGTTTATTAGTGTGCAGATAATCTGTGATTTGTTTATGGGCAATTCTTTCAAGAATTTTAGAGATTGGAGAAAGGATTACTATGGGTCGGTAGTTTGAAAGGCCAGTAGAAGGGCCTCCTTTATGTAGCGGTATTATATATGAGATTTTCCAGATGTTGGGGACTTGGTTTTCAATTAAGGATCTGTTAACAAGGATGGATATAGGATAGGCGGTGGCATCAGCGGTTAATTTTAGAAAGTCTGCTGGTAAGTTGTCTACTACTAGAGTGGTTGGCTTTAGTTTTTTTAGTAGTTTTTTGATAATGTTTATTGATACTGGTTGCAGTGAGAACATGGTTTTATAGAATACATTGAATATATAGAATATATAGAATACATTGTCAAATTTTAGCAACACTATGACTCATATAAAGGCAATGGTCCATAAACCTGAGAAAGTACAACATACAATGACCAACTACAACTGCAAATAAATTCTAAAAGCTATTAGAACTAGGAATAATCAGAATGGTGTGATAATAAATGTAAAGTTTGTTTAAATATTATTAGATAACCAAGAGAATCTTTGTAATTATACCTTCATTTTAGGCAATTTAAATAATACTGAAGAATTTATGAAACTAAGCACTATAATGATATAACTTAAAATACTTTATTGTCATCTACATATCATACAATAGGTTAATTAGGCATATGACAGAGCAGTTACCAGTGCAAATCTATTGGAACTTTTGGGTTTAACTGCAGATGTGTGGCTATCCATGAGGATAAAATCCAAGGAGGTAAATTACAGTACCTGTAACCAAATCCCAAATTTTCCTCTGGAAAGTGATACTTACTCCTACTATAAAGCAGGGTAGTTAAATATGTTGTTCCTTTTTAAAATAAGCTGCTATGTATTAAGACTATGTTTCAATTCTTGTTAATTGCTGCAGCAGAATATTAAAATACTATACAAATTCTCTATACCACATGTATGTCCACTGACCTGCAGCATACTTCAGATAACAATACTAGTTAGAACGAACTATATGCCACATTATTATTTCTGTTGTTATTATTTTGTGTGATGTGCTTTGCTGTACATGGTTTGTCTGCATTGTTGTATGCTTATTTGATTGTAAGACTTCATTTTTTGTACATCTGATTGTGGGGTTGTTTCTTTCCTTACAACTTGTAAGACTGACTCTCTCTTTGGGACCTATGACCATGTTGTCTTATTTCTGATAATAATGCAGTGTTTCCACTAGAAACCCACAATGAAGGAGGCATCTGTACCAAATTTCATTGATCATTAGGTCATGTGTCATCTAGATGTCCAGAAGTCCCAGTTTATAAAAGATTAACAAGATTAAACATGATGTATAGATTCTCAGTTTGTACACAATAATAAAACGTGTTAAAGCAAAACTTGGGAAGAAAGCATAACAGAGTTAGATATACTAGACTGTACTGTTAGCTGTCATACACATATTAAACTATATAAATCTCATTTTTGTTGTGCTACAGAAGGATTGGCTACTGATCTGATGTAAATACATTGAACTTTGGGTAAAAAATGTACCTTAATGGGTTAAGAAAAGCAACAACAGTTTGTAGAAATAAGTGTATGTATGTATGTATGTATGTGTATAATGTGTACCATTTTAAAACAAGTAAAGGAATTAAATATGTATTTCCTCTTCTTTTCTGAAAGCATTGCATGTTGGTTTAATGTTTTTTTTTCTTTGAAGTAATCAGATGCATGGCTATAATATATTTAAACTGAAATTAGACAACTTCATAGTCTCAAAGAATGGCACAACTTGGTAGCAACAAGACAGAAAAATAAAATGCTCCTGCTATTTCCTTGTTTATTTTTATCTAGTTCTTGTACTACATACATACTTGAAACTACCATGCTTTCTATAATGTAGACTTGTATTTTTGGGGGGTACATAGTGAAGAGAGAAGCGTCTGACTTTTCAAGTGCTTTGTGCATGGGTGAAATAAATAAGCAGTAATTTATAATTCCTGGTGATGTTATAAAATGTAAATTGCCCTTTTACGTACATTATGTACATAATTATATTACTGAGTGTACTGGAAACATCTGAGCTGTGACAGCTGTGTGTGTGTGTGTGTGTGTGTGTGTGTGTGTGTGTGTGTGTACACGCGCATGCGTGTGCATGTGAATATTACAAATCCAAGTAATGTCCATCAAACCTGTAGTGGAATATCAGAAAGATGATCAGTTTCTTATCTAAAAAGAACCTAACATAGAAGTATTAGATCCAGTAAATTAAACAACAACAGTTACATGTTTAGATTTAATTCTTTTTCTTTTTTAATATTTTCCTTCCACCAAAACATGAACTAAATACATGTACGTTTGTGGGGAAGGGGAGAGATAACAGGGCTATATCTAGATCATAGCCGGTATAAGGTATAGCATTTCAAAGTTACTGAGTGAGGTAGTTTAAGTTATCTACATGAGTATGTCACTGAAAATGAAACATGCCTTACTTTGATATTTAATGTGCAGTTCAATTATATTATTCTTTAATATTAACTTCAACTGCAAAGGTCCATTTGCTCCTGAAAGAGTATTCACTATTTTCTCTTTTAACAAATTGTATTATGAAGTACAACCACTGAAAGACTGTGAAAAATATTCTCTGGAATATGCAAAATGCTCTTTTATTAATTTACATTCTTTCCTTTGCAAAAGATTTGGCAGTATCAGTATAACTGTCAGCAGGGCAGTAAACTCAGCAAAAAAATTTATGTACAGCATTACAGATTCTAAACTGTTTTTGAGCCCCCCTAAAATGAGCTTCAGCAGCTTGTTAAAGTGCAAATACAGTGAGTCATGTCACAGTTAAGACAAATGGTGCTACAGCTCTTTAAATATTGGCAGTGCAGTTTCTCTAAAAATAACAAATTTTAGGATGAAAATACTCTCTGGTATTTAGAAATGGAGACGGCTTTCCTTCCAGCTAGTATTCAGACTGGTGTGATGCGGGCCCTGAACCTAAGACATTTAGGTGCTTTAAATGAATTAGCCCCAGATAGTGTGCATTGTAGTTGCTAACTATATAACATTTATAGGGCCTTGTACAAGCCTGTACTGTGAGCCAAAACTCAGGGTAGTGTGTCACCACAAGCAACTCCAGTAACTTAGCCGTGATGTCATATATGGCTCCAGTGGAGGCAGTTCTCAGGATACTGACATGCTAAGTTATTTCCTTTTGGCTCTGGTCCCGCTCTAACAGGAGAGGACATTGTAAACACATCATGGAACTTTAGGAAAATTTCATGGGGATAGAACTTTAGCCCTTTCTTCATTGGTAAGAATCGCTAAGTACTGCGTTTTGGACATTCTTTACCATTCCCATCATGCATTTCCACTCAGGTCTATCCAATGGCCTTCTGCTCTCAGTAGTGATCTATTTTGCCTTCAGAAATGATACTGGGAAACTTAATGTACTGGTAGTTCCAGACATTGCGATTCTTTTCTTACAGAAAGACATTAATCATAGAGGTGGAGTATAATTAAAAACACAATCTGTTCTGTATGATAGACATGCACATACAGTAATAAACAGCTGTATGCAATAGCGCAGTACTGTGCAGATGGATAGGTTATGGATCTATGACACAACAGAGGCAATAAATAATTTTAGTATAAACACTTCTCTTTGCTTGTCAGGCATAATGCTCCCACACCATTACAATGTAATAGTATGTATCACAGAAATCTTTAGACTTCTATAGGCATTTTATATACATTGAATTGGTAGTAAGTACTGTTCTGAAAACAATACCAGCTCTACTCTGAGATCACTTCTGCTATTCTAAAACAAAATCATATTTCCTAAGAAAAGGACAAAGCAGATTTAACATAAGACAGCCCCAAACTCATACAGCACTCCCGTCTCCACTTAGAACTTACATTTAAGGACATTTGTAAATTGGTGAATCGGTTAAATATAAACAAATCTACTGATGTGATGGTTTAATCCTTAAATTCCTTAAAATAACTTTACCACAACATATTGTACTTGAAAAATTACTGAAACAATAGTATTAGTTTCTGATAACTTGCAGCTACTTCCAGTGCACTCATAGAGCAGATGTGCCATCATGAACAACTGGAGGCCTTTAATGTTCCGTCAGTGTTAGCTAAAGTTCATGAGGGGATCATTCACTGTCTACTCTCTCTGCATGCAGTTTCTCTGTATGAGGCACCATGACTTAAGGGAAACTATGAAACAGTACAGCTTTTTGCAGTTTCATGGATTCTATTACTGTATGACAAGCACAGGTTTAATATCTCACCCTGCATTTCTCATTCTATCTTTCCTTGTATCCGGCACACTGCAGTCTTTTTCTGAAATAGCTTGCTGATTTATACCTCATCTGCTCAGTATCTGAAGTGGTTCTCATGATATGTACAAATCATTTCCCAAATAGTCAGAATAAGTAGAATATAGCACTCCCTATCAAAATGTTTGCACTCGAAATGCTGAATGCTGAAAAAAAAGATCGAAAACACAGGAGAAGAGCGAATCTTGAAAATCACTCTTCTCCTTAAAACTTCTTTTTGCAAGGGGGGGCAAGCACCCCTGCCCCTCCATTTAGGGGGCAAGCCCCCTAAATCCCCCAAACTTATATATACCAACTCCAAGATTGCTATACCTCAGGGAAAAGGGAATATTCTGATAAATGTCATCTTAATACTTTGCATATGTAAGTCCGATCTTTCAGACATTCAGATTCCGCATTTTGGGACTTGCTCTTGCAGGTCCTGACATTTCTTATGGTTACCAGAATATAGTTCAGGGTAATGCCACTCATGGAGGTGCCTAACAGTTATTCATCCTTAGGCCTTGTTTACTTAGTGTTTACTAATAGATTACAACAGACCCACAAAACTGCTGTAAATCTGCTTGAAATCTTAAAACATGTATTTTCAAGTCATGGATTTAGGTTGCAGAAATTGAGATAATGTTGTTGACTAATAAGTTTTCTCTTATGACAATTGTGATTCATAAAAGAAAAGTGGAATAGAAATATAAAAACTATGTGGCTTACTTCACTGTGAAAAACAAGTACATTTCAAAGACGTCTGACATTTTGGTCTTGCATGAACCTGTAATTCTAACACAAATGAGATAATTAACTCAATATGAGCATGCTTTTTCAAACTGTGCTTCATTTGACAGCAACAGACAAATGAAGAAAATATTCTGTATATAAAAATCTAGGCTTACTATTTAGCCTTGATTCTAAAGCACTTATACCTACTACCCACCAGCTAATAAGTTATGTTGTAAGAGATGCCACTCAAGAGTTTTCTGGGTGAAGCAATAGTAAATCTAGATTGCAAAGCAGCAACATCTGCACAATACAATGGAAATAAAGCACTGTACTGTACTGTACTGCCTAATGTAAGGGATTCAGTTATTCCTTCACTAACCAGACTCATTTGTGACGTATCAGTGAACTCATGCATGTGTTTGCAATTTATTTATTTATTTTCTATTTGATAGCAGGGTAGGTGACCTGGTCCAAAGATTTTCAGTCACAACTCGAGCACAGAAATGCTAGCAGTGCAGAAATCAGCAAGCATTACTTAGAGCAAACAGTGCATACTAAGGAAGTAATGCAGTACAACGGTAGTAATACAGAATATATTTACAATTAGTACAGGAGTTAATATTGTATAGATAAAATAAAGAATACAATCTGTTAAGTAATGAGTAATCAATATCATTTGTCTAATAAATAACAGATGCAATACAAAACTGCATGGGTAGCTAAGTGCAACAAGATTTTGGCTTTTAAGAGTTTTGTACTTAACCATTGTCTTTAAAAAATTACATTTGGCATTTTTTTTGTGAAGATGTTCAGAAAGAGCTTTTCTGAATTCCAGAATGGATACTATAATCTTAATTTCTGCAGGACATTTATTCCATAATGCAGGCCTAGTCTGGAGAATGCACTATTAGCCACAGATGTTTTAAAAGAAGGTCTTGTGCGTGATGATATTATCTTGGGAACCTCGATGAAGCTATGACTGTTTCTTAAAGTATAGTAACTTTTTTAGTGGAGGACAGCAACCTTTTTCAGTACTTTGAATTATAGTGTGCCTGTTAGGTAGCCAGATCATTCACGGGTGAGAATGTAAACTGGAAACAGTGTAGACCTGCAAATCTTTTTTTTTTCTGAAATCTCTCAATCTGTGTGTATTATAAGCAGCCTGAAATGTTAAAATGGGTAGACCATATTATTTATTTATTTTACATTTGTTGACCGGGATAGTCCGTCTGGGTGTGAGCCCATTTTCAGCGAAGGCCTGGGAGAAAAGCTCCAATAAAACAAGAACAACATTGACAGGTACAGTGTCGGTTTTACATAGAATTTAACAGAAATATCTGGAGGCAATAAAGAAAGTACAATGGGAAGTTGAACATTTTAGGGCCAGGTGATTGGGGAGAGTAGGTAGGTAATTTTATAGCAAAGTTTTAGTTGGGATAGAACTTTGTTATTAATTTTATCCATGTCACAAGAGAAGGTGAGACAATGATTGTGGACAAGGCCTAAGTATTTATATTCAAAGACAGAGGATATGGTGTTATTTTTGTTGTCTGTTATATTAATGGGATGTAATCGATGGTATTTCTGAGGTGAAGAGAAGTGCATAACATTAGTCTAACTATGGTTAATAAGAAGTCTATTGGTGTAAACCCAGTGGCATAGTTGCTGAAAGACTTTTGAACTTGAGATTGTAGGGAGGAGTGACATTTATTTGCTTGGCATGGGAAAATGTCATCTGCATATAGTATAATTATAACTCTCAAATGTCAAGATTTTTGCATCATATTTTTGGTCTGTTTCCTCATAAAATATTGTTTTTCTGACCAATCTTTGGCAAATTGGTTAGGACTAAAGTCAGAAAATATTAACAGACATTTGAGTTTCAGATTTCATACCCTAAGGAAATTCCATTCTAATGCAAAACCTGTTATTCTATCAACTTTCTACAATTGTACGAGTAATATTTAAAAACTGTCCCTATTTTTGGGCCTTTGTTCACCCATTATTTATGGATTTGTCCAGAGTTCTTGTGCTAAAAGGTTGAGAGGTATGAGAATGATATTTAATGTAGACAGGTCTGTAGGAAAGTCATTAATGAATAGAGAGAATAGCAGGGTTCCTTAAAATTGATCCTTGAGGTACTCCTGTATTCAGAATACCATTAGTGGATAAATGATTGTTAAAGTGAACCTGGAATGCCCTATTTTGGATACAGCATTTAAACCATTTAATAGTGTTTTGGCCAAAGTAGAATTTTGCTAATTTAATGAGAAGCACAACAGCAGTGCCTTAAACTAGCAGCCAATACATTGTCTGTCTTATCTCAGTCCTTAGAAGTAGGTCAGTCTAGGAATCCCACTTTCCATTTTTGGAAAAAATCATACATTATTCCTTTACAAAAACAAGGAAATTCAGCAGACATTACTAACTTTAGACCTAGAGCAATCTTATCCCCCCTCTCCAAAATACTTGAAAGATATATTCAAAAACAATTGCTAAATTATTTCCTGCAGGAAGAACTCCAATCCCAACACAACACAGCTTCTGTCCCTCCCGTAGTGCTTACACTGCACTTCTGACCTTATAGATATTGCCACTAAAGCTAGAGATAACAGCACACTAGTCTCCTCCTTATTTCTAGACTTGTCCAAAGCCTTTGACACACAGCAAACTTTTACTTCAAATATCCTCACTAGGTCGATCTCAGTCCACCTTTCTGTGGTCTAACAATTACCTGTTCAATAGGTATCAGTCAGTAAAATGGCACTCCACCCTCTCTCCATACCTCCCAGTCACCACTGGTGCACCACAGGCCTCTCTCCTTGGTCCTCTCTTCTTAAACATTCTCACCAACACCCTTCACACATCCACACAACAGGCCTCCCTAATAGAAGATGGAAATTACCCCAGACACACATGTACATCTGACAACCTAGCACATCTCCAAAAAAATTACTCAGGAAGCTTTAACAGCAACTGAAGTGTTTTTAACTCACAACACATGCTTAACCCCCCCCAAAAAAAAAAAAAAACAAATACCACTTTCCTCCAAATCCATCTTTCATAAAAAAAAAGAAAGAAAGAAAGAAAATCCTCTCTCTTAATACTATAACCATTGAAGTTACTTCTCATAGCAAATTATTAAGGATGATAGCAGATGATGATCTTAAATTTGCCCTACATATACAAAATTGCTTAAAGAAAACTCACTAAAAACTAGGGGTACTTTACAGAGCCAAAAGGTTTATCACCAATGCAACTAAAACTATACTTGCCACTACGTACCTCCCCTCCTCATTACTTTATGGAATGCCCATCCTTATTAATTTCCAGGCATTGCAAAAAATCAAAACTTTAACAATTCTATAATAAAGTGGTTAAATGTGCAGCAAATACCCCTTTCAGAACCCATCAATGTATAGCACTAAAAAGCCTAAATTGGTTAGAACAATCCTACCAACTAACATTTACACAGCTTCTTACCACATATAAAATTATCCAGCATCCATCTGTTTGTCCAACACTACATACCATCTACACAGACAAGCTCCTAATTAGTCATTATGCTCCAATGTCCAAAAACTCCTTTCTGTCCACAAACCTATCAAATCTGCAGGGCATGGCTTGCACTATATTGCTAAGGCCTGGAACTTTTTACCTGTACCTATCGGGTTGTCAATACTCTCCATCCAGTCCTTCAAAAAGCATTCTGAAAGCTAAAATACTGGTTCTGTTCTTGCTCAACACAGGATAAACTATAGCCTTAAATATAAACAAGTACCTATGCATACATTACACCTCCTTACTCTTTCTTCTTCACTTGCTCCCTTACATCAATCAATTTCTTTCCCCCGACTCTCTTACTAAATATGTCATAACCCTGTTTTTTTCTCTGACTTCATATTGCAATTCCTGTTTATATTTTACTAACTTACCTTTAATTTCTCTCTATATTAAAGCACTGTCATATAAGTTACATCTATTCTTAACCAATGTTTTCACATTATGTCTAATTTGGTATAATTATTTAAACTGTAGATATTTTTGTATTATTTGTATTTGTATAATTTGTATTATTTTTGAAGACTGTAAAATTATTGTTCATAACTACTTTTGTAATGTTTTGGAGCTTTTCTCCCCAGACGTGCACTGAAAATGGGCAAATACCCAATCAGACTTTCCCGGTAATCAAATGTCAATAAATAAGCAATTACTTATTAGTAAGCAATTAAGAACTATTTCAAATGCACTGGCTAAACTTACAAAAAGTCCTAGAAAAGCAAAGTCCATCATTGATATTGCTATATTTGACAGTGGCAGAGAGTAATGCAGTAGTTGTGCTTCTGAAAATGTGTTGTTTAGTAGACAGGATTCCATAGCTATTTATATATTTTATTAGCTGCTCGTAAAGTATTTTTCAAAGATTTTCAAAGAGTTTAGTGGAGTGGGTAGAGGAAAGAGATATTCCAAAGGTCTTTAAGTGATGCAGGAGTGGGACTTTTGGAAGGGGGATAGAAATGGGATGTTTTAATGCTGGTGAAAAAAATTCCAAGAGTGGAGGAGAGGTTACAAACAAAGATAACAGGTTTGACAATTTTATCAGATGCTTTTCTCAAGAAGGTATGGTATAGTAAAGAGGCTTTAGAAGAAGAGTGTTTTAAGTTTTTAAGGAGGGTGTGAATTTCTTTTACTGTGATTTAATTGAAATGGAAAACTGCAGCATACTCAGCAAGAGTCCATAACTGTGGTTGTGGCTTGTTATGGGAGTAAGGCTGACAGTTATATGTTGGACCAAATTAGTTTGTCATATCTTTAATGGATGTTATGAGAAAGGATTTGTATTATTTGTCAGGGCTGGTTAAATGAGGGAGGAACTGGTGTTTTTAGTAAACTGTCCTGAGAGTTCTTTTAATTCCTTCCAGAAAAGTTTTGGTTGCTTGCTGCTGACATCTGTTTTATTTCTTAAATGTAGAGATTTTGCAGAGTTAGTTGTAACTCTGGTTTGTTTTCTTAATGAGAGATAGGTTTGATTGCAGCTGAATGTTTTTCTGGTCTTGCTTTCAAGTAATGCAGGTCTGACCCCTAATTTTGATTAAATTTTTAATGTCTCTTGAAATCCTAAAACAAACCTGTCCACTTAAATCTCGTATGTGTGCAGGAGAGGAAGGAGTGTTGGATTAAAGACAGAAATTGAATTTTGAGATCCTTTGGCACTAAACTGTTTGTATTTAGAGGAAAGATAGAAGTTAAACAACAATCAAACATGACTTGAATATGTGTTGCAGCTGTGAACGTGAAATAGTCCACAGGGTGCATTGCCCAAAGAAGGAATATAGAAAGGCTTAAATATACATGACAGGTCAATGAATCCAGGGCCAGTCAACAATTCATGCATAGGCAGTTGCTGGCTTCTCTGGGCTTGTTCCATATGTGTAAGTTATCATTCAGGTTGGGAAGTAGTTAAGTGGTCCAGTTTTCAAAAATTGGAGAAAATAAATATAAGGTACAATGGAAATGCTTTATATCATGCATTTTAGTTTAAATTTGAATAGCACACGCAGAGTGAAACTATTAGATACAGCAGCATCAGAGGTTTTGAAAATTGAAAACTTCACCATCAGTCACCTGAGGCACTACTCAGATTTAGGTCACCAAGGCCGTAGTCAGGCTTTATATCAGTGCAGGCCACTGGTGCTGGCAGAAAGGGCTGTTTTGGTTAGAATACAATGTAAGAAGTGATTATAAAATGGAAAGGAAATTACTGCATCAGAAGTCATCTTACAGGAGCAAATGAGTCCAGATTAGAGTAGAGCTGGCAAAGACAGATAAGCAAGCATGACAGTATTGTTATGCAATGTAGAGAAAGTGACTTGTCCCTTCAGCAGAGCTTTACTCCTCTGTGCTTATAAGGAGTCACCAGAGCTACTCTTTAAAGGATACCCTAAATCACTGAAAAAAAAAACAACAAGAGAAAAAAGAAAAAAGTTTTGAACCCTGCACCCTTGGCTCATGAAGCATCTTGTTAAGATCACTTTAGTCCTCTGAACCACAGATGAGTTCTTATTCTTTGGATGTATTTTCTACAGAATAAAAAGTATGAATACAGCCAGATCCCACCTCCTATCTACTCTTCTCTACTGTTCTCAACTTTTCACTAAGCTGCACAAGTCTGATTTGCATCTACTTGATTCCTGCTATAACAAACTACTATTTGCTGCTAATATACACAACAGGACCCATTATTGCCTTGCTGTTCAAAAACTACACTGGCTTGAATTTCCCAATCTGTTATCACTCAATCAGCTCACCACTGCTCACTGTATTATCCACAAACCTGATAACTGTCCTGCACTCTCCAGCCTAGTGCAACTAAATACCAACCCCAGGACCCTTAGATCATCTGATAAACTTATACTCAAGTCCCATAATTACTTTGGCTACTTTGAAGGAGAAGAGAGAGTCACCAAACAGTGGAACCTATTACCCCAGAATATCGTAAAAAACACAGATCGTCATAGCTTCAAAAAATCCTAAAGGATTACCTTACTCAACAATGGCTATGCTCCTGTAATTCTCCTGGCTAGTTTTTCATGCCTTCGATCAAATGTTTTCTATTCTGCTATCTTCTTGTCTTACTTTTACCAAATGAAAATACCACAATGGTTTTTAGTTATATATCTAATGAGTTTCATATTACTGTCTGTAATAAGGCTTAAGAAATACAATGTTTTCTGTTTTACATTCACCTTTTTGTAAATTGTGATTGTTGGCAACTGTCAAACTTTTTGTATATTGTTTGTAAATCAAATTTTTGTAATCTTTTTGTACTATTGTTATGGAGCTTATCTCCCCGGGTATCTGCTGAAAACAGGCTACTTGCCCAGCCAGACTCTACCCAGTTAGCAAATGTAAAATAAAAATAAAATAAAATAAAATAAATAAATAAATAAGTAAATTAAACTCTAATTTCTGATATTACTTACTAACTGTAATAGTCCATGAGTTGTAAGGAACAGGGCAGGTATAAGGCAAAATAATGGACATTCTGTGAAATCAGGAATGAGTGAGAGGGTTTGTTTGGGGGGCTGCCATACCTCTCAAAAGCCATGCTCAAGACTTCCAGACAAAGGCTGGAGGAACACTATATGACACCAGGGAAATTTTTTAAATTTTACTCCAAGTCACATAAACATTAATAGGGCAGCAGGTCTGCTGTCATGATGTAGTTTGTGAGCAATAAGAATGAAACTCTAATCTCTGGCGTTGAGGGAGTCTCTTTAGTAGAATTATTTTACACATTACGAATATCAGAATGGATTTCTGTAATTCAGACATTTATTCAAAGGGCAACCTAGCCCTAAAAAATGTTTGTGTTTTGTAAGGCACTGCAACTGCATGTTACAAATTTATATAAGGAGATACATCTCTGTTGTGTTATCGAGAAAGAAATATTACAGAACATTGCTTACCTAGAAAATGTTATCCTTGCTTTTATTGCAAGTTCTGTAATAAATAGAGTGTTGCTGTGCAAAAGAACATTTAAATACATAGCACCCCGTCCACACATATGTAGATGCTTGTACTGAGAAAAATAACTACCTTCGTACCACAGCAATCCATGGTTTATGCATGTATTTTTGGTTTATTTCGTATACAGTTTTTTAATGCTGAAGGCTTTATAAAAGGAATGTAAATTTCTGGTACAAGTTAATGTCCTATTATGGCATTTGAACTACAGAATTTATTTGCAAAGATATACACACACAAAATTGTTGAAGTTGTTTTTAAAATGTAACAAGAATTCAAGTGTATTTAGAATAAAGATAGGAGGATCAGCAATGAGTCTGGTAGTTGGCACAGAGGGTTAAGGCTGTGAGCTGCAGTTCCAGGTACATGGTTCAATTCCATCAGTTCCCACTTGCCTACTGTGTGACATTGACCAAATCATTTAACAAGGCATTATTCTCAGGTTGCCCCTGAAAAGGGACTCTGTGTCTAGTGGGCCTACCCAGTTAACAAATGGGTGTTATTAGAGTGCAGCAACATTTTGTAAATTCTATCATTATGAAATACAAGTACTTTATGTTTAGATTTAACAGACAGTTATCACAATAAGTGAAGTATGTGTATATGATTTTCACAATAGGTACAGTATGTGTTTGATTTTCATGATATCCAGAATGTGTATATGATCAAACTGATTTTACAGTACAGTATCACAGCTGACAGTATTCAGGCTTTAGTTTAAAAGGAAGTGACCTGTTCATTGTGACATGTTGGTCATAATGAGTCTGTATTACTGTATGCGTTAAACAGTAGTAAAGGTTATTTAATAAGTTCAGGCTATTGTGGATCATGCTTCATGTATGTGGGTTATTTAATGATCAGTGAGCATGGAATATTGGAAGTAAAAAGATACTAACAGGGTATTTCACTAATGGAAGCAGCAGTTAAAGACAATGTTAATATATGTCAGGACAAAAAGTGAGGGAAATGTAAGTTGTAGACTGGCTTGTGGAAGTGAAATGAGGGCAGTGAACATATGTAAACTAAATGCAAAATGGCTGTTCTATGCAGCAGTATACATGGGAGTTAAATCCTAACCTTTGAGACGTGAAATTAAACAGACAAGTATTTCTGAAGTTAACACTGGTTCAGTGAGAAAACAGAGAATGCAGGAGATTCAGAATACTGCATAATCATTCCAGGTAGTGAAATGAGATTTAAAAATCTGTTCCCAGTTTGGGGAGGACGATTTTGTTGAAGTATTTATAATTCTGCTATGCTTTCATGTGTAAAACATTAATGATAAATAGTACGAAGTAGGTATGAAAAAATTAATAATAATCTCAGAGTATGTGTGCACAAATATAAATGCATGGAGTAAGTGCTACCATTTAATCATTAAAGCCAGTAGGTCTGTTTCAACTTACTGTTCATTTTTTCCTGCACCTCATGCCTATCCTACTGAGAGTTATTTTTCAGTGCAAATCTGTGGATAAAACAATCAGATGGTTATCTGGTATGACCCTAGCTCAAATATGTTTCACCCACTTTCTTGAAGTTAATTTAACAAATGAATTAAAAGAGGGTACTGTTGAAAGACTCTCTCTAGTAGAATTACTTTAGACAGTACGACTGTCA
>NC_056748.1:1027263516-1027276016 GCF_019279795.1 Protopterus annectens | reverse complement strand
GGATCGGCTGACAAAAAAAAAAAAAAAAAACCCATATGAATGACTGTGCCCCGCATACTCCCCCTACTTAAATATACCAACTCCAAGATTGTACTACAGTGAGGAAAAGGGAATATTCCCATTACGTGCTGTATTGTGATCTCTGTACTTGGTTTTCAAAGTTTCAGTACTTTGAACAAGTGGTCTCGCATAAGTGGGTTTCGAAGTACTGAAACTTCGACCAACCGAAGTAGACCCATATATATATATATATATATATATATATATATATATGTATATATAAAACATGCCAGGAGATATATATATATATATATATATATATATATATATATATATATATATGTATATGTATATATATATGTATATATACATATATATCTATATGTTTATATATATATATATATATATATATATATATATATATGTGTATATATATATATATATATATATATATATATACATATACATATATATGTGTGTGTGTGTGTATATATATATATATATATATATATATATATATATATATATATATATATATATATATATATATATATATATATAAAATGCCAGGCCCCACTAGTGTGAGTCCTAAAACACGGAGACTAAATGCCTAAAAAAAAAGGACTAATATATAGTAATTCCAAGATAGCCATTTCTCAGAATATTCCCTTTTCATCAAGGTATTGCTTTCTGGAAGTTGGTATATAGGTTCAGGAGGGTTGTCCCCCCCACACACTAGGAAGTGCAGGAGGCGTAATCCCCTACAAAGTTTAAAGAAGACCAGTGATCTTTGAGATTCACTCTTTCTCTTTCCCTATGTTTTCTATCTTGTTTTTTGGCTTCTCAGCACTGGACATTTCAAGTACTTTCTTTTCAATAGGGAGTATATATATATATATATATATATATATATATATATATATATATATATATATAGATGTATATATGTGTATATAGATAAGACAGAGTTTTCAGAAACTCTAAATTCATATGGTTGAGACCATATGATTGATTTTCTGAAAGCTTCAAGGTTTTGAATGGAGATTGCAGTACAGTACAGAAAATTACCCTTTTCCTCATTGTAGTGCAATCTCAGAGCTTGTATATTTAATTTGCAGGGGGTGTGGGTAGGTGCATCAGGGCTTTCCCCATACAGAAACATAGAAAAAGTTAGATTTTTATATATTTTTTTTTTTTTTTGGATGTTCTCGATCATATGGTCTCAACCACATGAATTTCAAGTTTCGGAAAACTCGATCATATAGGGATCTATATTTATATATATATATATATATATATATATATATATATATATATATATATATATATATATAGTTTCACTTTATAATCTCGAAATCCTGAAATCTTGAATTTCAGCATTTCGAGACCATAAAGCTGAAACCGTACAAAACCAAAACTTCACAAACCTGAAACCATAAACCCGAACACACAGGATACACCACATCACACACACAAACCACAACACCTACACCACAAAACAAATAAACACAAAAAAAAAAATCACCAAACACGCAAATACCTACAATACACAAAAGCAGGGGAGGCAAGCCCCCCTGCACCGCCCACGTGTGGGGGCTGTGCCCCCAACACCTTCCTACTTATATATACTAACTCAGAGATCGCACAAACAGTAACAGACAGAACACTCATACCCAGACATTCCACAGTCCCTCGCATGAGCACGTACACACACACACACACACACACACACACACACACACACACACACACACACACACACAAACACCAACACATCCAACAATTATGCAGTCATACGTTAACCTACCTACCCTAACCCACACATGCAACTTAAAAACAGTCTAACACACACTCAAACTCCCACCCAAAACCCTTAAAAAACAGTTACTTACCTTACACTGCATGCAAATCCATTCACCACATCAAACTAAATCCCAGTGTAAACACCGCACGTCACATAACATAAAGCCATAACCGCGAATTCAAGATATTCGAATTCGAAACACACACATTTATAACAATTTATCAATCTATTAGTCTGTTATGGTCCACCATATTAAACACTTTATTAAATTCACTCTAAACTGTGTCATTTGTTTAATATGGATTTTATTGCTGTATTACTGGATACATATATAAAAGTTCGGGTAATCTCTCTTTTTTAGGAAGCATACTGGTTTTCGTAGTCTCTGCTATGCTCTGCAAATTCCTACTATGTTAACTCCACCACACAACATCAGTTAATTTTGCAAATATATTTAGTACGCTTACAAGTCTATAATTTTTTGCATTTCTGATCATCACCTATACCTTAGGTATGTGTACTGTGTACTATCCTAATCGTACCTCTGAACTGTCCAAATTTTCACTTCATATATATGGTCTGTTCCTCGTAAAAATTGTGCCTTTCAGGCAAATCATTGAGGACTGAAATCACTAAATAATGGCAGATATTCGAGTTTCAAACTTCATATCCTTTAGAAAATGCATGCTGTTACAAAACCAATCATTCTGGTTACTTTCTAAATTTATAAGAGCAATATTTAAAATTTGTCCCTGATTTTGGGCCTTTGTCCCCCATTATTTTTGGCTTTGTTCAGATTTCTTGCATTAAGAAGTTAAGAGATATGATCTCAGTTCACCAAATAAATCGTTTACTATCAAAATTCTGAAGGCAACAATTTTTTTCCTTAAAACAGTGAACTAACAAGTCAACAACAAAAATAAAAGTTGGCCAGAATGTCGAACATGATAAACACGACAATCAATATTCAACATGTCAGCCTTCTGGTTTCAAATGTTCATGTGTCCTTTTACATTTTAGCATGGAACAAGCCCCCATGCACCTCCCCATGTGAGGGGCTGCTTATTTTATATACTAATACCAAGATCGCACTACAGTGAGGAAAAGGGTAAATTACCCAATCCACACTGTAGCCCAATCTCTGTTCAAAACGTTGAGCTTATATTAACAAAAGTATACCCACTTTCAGTAATATATACTCAACTACTTTCAGTTCAACATTACGAAACTTAGAAATCACACATTCAACCAAATAGTATTCGACTGTGTGCATTTCAGACTTTTGATAGTAAACCCAAGTAAATAGATGGGATAGTTTTTTTCTTGTGTTGCTTTCTACAAAATGTTAATATCGTTGTTACATTCTTATTCTCAGCTGGGTTACTGTTTGACTTCAGGTAATTTTTTTGCTTTGATTCCATATTGTTATTACTGGGTGACTCTTTCCACTTGCCTCTTCATTTTTGTGTTTATTTCATCTTTGGATATGCTTATTTGTGTCTCTGTTTTAAGCGGTGTTCTTACTAATGATACCTCACTTATATCTTTTGCCCTTCATCAGTATAACTTTTCTTCTTTTCAAGACTTGTAACTGGTTGTTTGTTTATTTCCCTGTAGATAATGTATTTTATTAATATTATTTTGTCTTTCATTATTTTTACTGCTTTATAAGTTCTTTTTAAAGTTTTATCAGCTCACAGCTCACTGTAGCTACTTTACATATTTAATTTCTTTCTGCTGTTGGTTATCGTTTTAAGGTTGATTACTTCGTTATTTTTTAAAGTGTGCCCTAATAAAGACTACCAACATTTTTCTTCTCTGGGCTGATATGGTTTTCCAGAGCTGCTCAGAGCTGGAAAAGTACATAGAACTTCATATGAGGAAGTACCTTTGAAAACATCATTAATAAACATATCTTTTAATGCAAGCCTTTTATGTAAAAATATTTTTATTTTATATGTAAAAAAATATTTAACAGTGATAACATGGTGTAAAATTTTGAAAACAACATTTGTCTTCATGCTGCTGCCTTGTTTTCATATAGCGACAGATAAAACCTTACATAATTAAGAACAATACTTACCTAACTAGAATCCAGTAAAACAAACCCTGAGTTTATTTGACTTAAGTAGGGAACATTTAGTATCATTTTCATGAGCATGGAACTTAAATGACATTTTACTGATGTATGTTTATACCTGTCCAACTAACAGAAAGGTTGTAACTTTGGTTTGGAAATTGTAGATCAGAAGACTACTGTCCACACATGTCTTGCAGTAGCTTGGTGGACATTTTAATGCATTTCATCAGGAAGGAGTAAGTATATTAATCCATTCCAACAGGATACAGCCAGTCTATTCAAAAGGCACCACATGTTTATAGATAGCTCATTGTATAGGAGCCAAGGCTATACATTTACCATCCACTTTGGTTCTAAATTATGAAAAATGATGGCAAAAAATAAAAAGAGGAAATGCGGTGTTGGAAAACTGCCCTTCTGAGCTCATAAATTATGTCTTCCTTGGCAAGAAATAGCTTATCTTTTTGACTAACTAAACTTAATTTGATATGTTGTTGCACAATGAGGATTTTTTTTACTGCTAGTTTAAACATTTTGAAAATATGTATTTATTTTAATACTGCATAAATACTGGTTAGAATTGACATATTCCTTGTGTTTTAAAACAGTTTTACTGCACAACACACCTTTTAATAAGATGTTTTATATCATGTTTCTAAAATGCTCATATGATTTGTTAAGTATGGGCCATTTCAGGACTGCACTGTAACATGGCAAATGCACACCCAGGTGTACTCCTCTTAATGACATGTAACCAAGTCATAGTAACATAGTTTGTGGATATTGTGTTATCTCTGCATCTCCTGTCCTGAAAGAGTACTCTAACTTGCACACTTGGTATGTACTAAATGAAATTGATTGCTTGACCTTATTGATCTGGGACTGTACGGACAGTTATTTATTTAATTATTTGTCTTTGTTGACTGAGAAATTCCGACCGGACAGAGCTCATTTTCAGCAGAGGCTGGGGAAGAAAGGCTCCATCACAGTATATTCATATTAATAAGTGAATTTTAGACAGTTCACAGAAAAAGTAACAGTTACATTTCTCAGAAAATCAAACATAATTATAAGACAGGTATATACAGTAAAGTATTTACATCAACAATTATAAGTCTATGCAGTTCTTGTAGCTTTAAAATATTACAGGAAGTGAATGGATAGAAACTATAGAAGGGGAAAATGTAAAGAAGTTCAGTGTTCTTACATTTCAGTAAAGAAAGGTTTGCAGGGAGTTCAAGATATGTAATGAAGAAAGTTGTAAAATTATGTTGGAAGAGAGATTTTAGTATTGTATTGGTCTGTAATGAGTTCAAGAGATATAATGAAGTAAGTTATAAAATTATGTAGCGGGGCTAGAGGAGATAGTAGTCATTTATAGGATGATAGTAGTAATAACGTGACTGAGAGATCATGGTATAGTATTATTTCTGTTTAGGCTGCTTGTTCCAAATTGGTGCATCTAGAAGGTTTATAACTTAGGTATACAGAGGATGCATGAGAGGGGTAGAGTGATGGATGGGAGCAGTTAGAGAAAGAGAAAGAAGAGGGGTGTTCTTTAAGGGGGGTGAAGAGGGGTGTATTGATTCAAGTACAGGAGGGAAAGTTGTTAGGGGTGTAATGATTCAAGCAGAGGAGGGCAAAAAGTTGTGATAAGCAGTAAAGTTATTGAGAAAGCCAAAAATGTGTTGCACTTGTAATATTTTTAACAAATATAATATGAATTCATATATTTGTGTTTGGAAAGTAAAATTCACAATAGTTAATTGTGTTATACCTCATTTCTTCTAATACAAATGCTTGTGACATCTCATGTACCAGTATTTGCCATGCCATTCACATGTTTACTTGAAGTTATAGATAATGGTACTAGTTAAGTAAGGATGTGATGTCACTTCATTAAAGAACGATTCACCCCGGCTGTGACAAACACATTTTATTGAGAGCAGATCTGCATATCCCACAGAAAAAAAAAACTGTAAGCTTATAATAGATTATAAAAAGTGTTAGGAATGTAAAGTTGTGGGAGACTTTGGTATTATGTACTGGTGTAAGTCTTTAACACTGGACACATTCCTCCACCCATGCAGCTGACAATCAGCTGCCAGCAGCTTCTCTCTTCATTCACTGGGTCTATCAGACCTACCTTAGCTTCATCTAGGTTCAGTCTTATCCTGCATCCAAGGCCAATGAGACAGTCGATGATGCAGGTGTAGCATCACACAGCTATATTCGTATAACTGGCTTGCTAAGACAGATCATCACACAAGACGAGTTGAAGTGCTGGTGGTACAGAAAAGAATGCAGGAAATACACTTCCTGATTGTGCACTCTAGCATCTTGTACCTAGGGCAGCTACTCCTGCCTCCCATTACTACTCTTCTGTCTTGTACTACAAGAAGAAGAAGCACAGCTTCTTAACGCGAGTCATCACTTATCATGAAATACATTTCCTAGTTTTACAGTGCAATATATTTCATGTATCTCATTAAATGCACACACACACACACACACACACACACACACACGCGCGCGCGTGCGCATCTGTATGTTATGGTTTTACCAAGTGTGCATAGACTGTTCTCTCACTGCAGTTGATATTAGAAAGGCTAATTAGTCATCTTTTTGACTTTTTAAATCAATCATTCAGAAGCTAGCATTCTATTTAAAAATAAGGAACCAAATGGAAAACGCACCAAACAAGCCTGTATACAAACTCAGTTTATTGCAGTAAAAACACATCAAGATTAGAACCAGCCATATCTTGAAAGTCAAATGCTTTAGAATCTAAAGCACCCAATTTACCACGAACATCATGCTGAACACTTCTAAGGTTAGACGCCATATATATATATATATATATATATATATATATATATATATATATATATATATATATATATATATACACACACACACATATTTGTATGTATATATGTATATATATGTATATATACATATATATATATGGGTCTACCTGATAACACCGACATGCCAAAACACCGACAACAAAATAACCAACAGGAAAAAAATGCAAAAAAAAAAAGTTCAAAAACACGAAACTTCACAAGCCCGACAAACCAAAATCCCGACAATCAACACAACAAATACCTATCCCAAAAACACACACACAACACAAGCACACCAAAAACCTTACAAACCTACACTAAACCTTACATACACAACTATCTATGCACTTACCTTAACCCAAACTCTAACCCTAAGGTCCGTCACTATCGCACACTTACCTTACCCGCACCCTAACCCTAACCTCACTTAATCTGCCCCTAACCCACAAGTCCATCCCTATCGCACACTTATCTTAACATGTCGGTGTTCTCAGCATCAGGATTCTCAACTGTCGGACTTCTCCGTTGTCGATCTCCTGGTGTCGGTGTTCTCGTTGTCAGCGATCTGTGATTTTGGCGTTTTCAGGTAGACCCATATATGTACACACACACACACAGATATATATATATATATATATATATGTATATATATATATATATATATATATATATATATATATATATATACATATATATGTGTGTGTGTGTGTGTGTATATGTTTTTATATCTATATATATATATTTATATGTATATAAAATGGTCAGGTAAAGAGGTCTCTCCGCAGGGTCAAAGGGGAGGGTCGCTGTGGTAGGCCCTTACGGAAGTCCTTAAGGGAGCTACATATGGAGGTCTGCAGGCCCGGAGAGCTCCTGGCTAAGCAGAGGCATCCAACCCTGCCCCATTCTCAAAGGCATTCTTGAAAAATCGCAAAGTCCCCAGAGTAGTCCTGGATTGGAAAGGAGGTGGACTTGGAAGTCTGTATGAGAGCATACCTGCCCCTCAGAGGCCAAGGGGAGTTCCATGGGTGAGGTTGCACCCTGCAAGTTTGCTTCCCAGATCACCTGGTGGGCACGTGTGATCCGGCATGATTTGGCAGCCTCCAGGAGTTAAGGGATGAAGGGGTGTCTTAGAGTGTGAGTCTGGGTCCCAGTCCCAGGGGAGAATGTCCTGCCAGATATTTGCATGGGGTCAAGTTTCCCTCACGGGCCTCTTCCTCCTGGCCAAAAGTCCGTAAGAGAGTGGATCTGCCCCTCAGCGGCCAAGGAGAGTTCTGCAGGGCTGGTCGCACCCTGCAGGTTTGCTCCCCTGATCGCCTGGCTGGCATGCGTGATCCGGCACAATTTGGCAGCCTCCAGGAGTTAAGGGACGATGGGGTGTCTCATCAGATTACGAGTCCGGGTCCCAGCCCCAGGGGAGAACGTCCTGCCAGGTGTCTGCATGGAGTTGAGGTGCCCCCCGGACCTCTTCCTCCCAGCCTGGTCCATATGAGAGCGGATCTCCCCCTCAGTGGTGGAGGGCAGTTCTGTGTGTCTAATAGCACCCTGCAGGTATGTCCCCTGGAAGTGCTGGTGGGAACGTGTGATCTGGCATGATTTGGCAGCATTCGGAAGCTGAAGGCAACAGGACATCTCGTCAAAATGTACAAGTGTAAGTGCCCCAGTCCGGGTCCCATCCCAGGGAGAGGGAAGATGGGATGTCCCGTCAGAGTCTGTGTCCCAACCCTGGATGATGTCCCGCCATGTGTCTGCATGGGATCGAGGTTCCCTTACTCACTGTCCATCGATCGATCAAGCCAACCAACTCCCACTGGTGGAGGGCCCCTGCTGCGTGGCTCTGTGGTTCACAGCTTGTGGGTTGAGCTTCTCCACCCTGGGATCGAGGTGCGGGTGGGGGTGTGGAGTGCTCCATGCCCCTCAGGATGGAAGTCTAGGTTAGACCGATGAGCCCGGGCTGAGACAAAGGAATCCTGTGACATGGCCGCCATCCCCTGGCATCCGTGCATGGCCGAAGCATGGGGGGCTCTCTCTCCTACTTTTCTCTGGCTGTTGGCACTGATGTGCACTGAGCTGGCCTGTGGCCCTCCGGGGTCATGGTTGCCAGTCCATGACCAGCACCTGGGGTGTCCCCTCCATGGAGAGAGGGACCCCCTCCTGTCAGCAGAGGTGTGGGCTCCGGCCCCTCCTCTCTGCCCACTCGCCAAGGTGCTCCTATCTGGCTGATCCTGCCAGTAGCATATGCTTGTCTCAAAGATTAAGCCATGTAAGTCTCGGTGCACACGGATGCTATAGTGAAACTGCAAATGACTCATCAAATCAGTTATGGTTCCTTTGATTGCTCCACCGTTACTTGGATAACTGTGGTAATTCTAGAGCTAATACATGCTGATGAGTGCTGACCTTCGGGGATGTGTGCATTTATCAGACCAAAACCAATCCTGGTCTCGGCCCGGCAGCTTTGGTGACTCTAGATAAACTCGGGCCGATCAAGTGCCCTCGTGGCGGCGATGCGACATTCGAATGTCTGCCCTATCAACTTTCGATGGTACTATCTGTGCCTACCATGGTGACCAATGGTAACGGGAATCAGGGTTTGATTCCGGAGAGGGAGCCTGAGAAATGGCTACCACATCCAAGGAAGGCAGGGGAGGTAGTGACAAAAAATAACAATACAGGACTCTTTCAAGGCTCTGTAATTGGAATGAGTACACTTTAAATCCTTTAACGAGGATCTATTGAAGGGCAAGTCTGGTGCCAGCAGCTGCAGTAATTCTAGCCCCAATAGCATATATTAAAGTTGCTGCAGTTAAAAAGCTCATAGTTGGATCTTGGGATCAGGCTGGTGGTCTGCTGCGAAGTGAGCTACCGCCTGTCCCAGCCCCTGCCTCTCAGTGCTCCCTTGATGCTCTTAACTGAGTGTCCTGGGAGTCCGAAGCATTTACTTTGAAAAAATTAGAGTGTTCAAAGCAGGCCGGTTGCCTAAATACTTCAGCTAGGAATAATGGAATAGGACTCCGGTTCTGTTTTGTTGGTTTTCAGAACTGGGGCCATGATTAAATGGGATGGCCGGGGGCATTCGTATTGTGCCACTAGAGACGAACGAAAGTGAAAGCATTTGCCAAGAATGTTTTCATTAATCAAGAATGAAAGTCTGAGTTTCAAAGAAGATCAGTTACCGTCGTAGTTCTGAACATAAACCATGCCAACTAGCGATCTCGCGGCCTTATTCCCATGACCCACTGGGGAGCTTCTGGGAAACTTAAGTCTTTGGGTTCCGGGGGGGGGGGAGTATGGTTGCAAAACTGAAACTTAAAGGAATTGATGGAAGGGCACCACCAGGAGTGGAGCTTGCTGCTTAATTTGACTCAACACGGGAAACCTCACCCGACCCGGACATGGAAAGGATTGACAGATTGATAGCTCTTTCTCGATTTTGTGGGTGGTGGTGCATGGCCGTTCTTAGTTGGTGGAGAGATTTGTCTGGTTAATTCCAATAATGAATGAGACTCCGCCATGCTAACTAGTTATACATCCCAGTGTGGTCGTCTCCAACTTCTTACGGGGACAAGTAGCTTTCAGACACATGAGATTGATCAATAACAGGTCTGTGATGCCCTTAGATATCTGGGGCTGCACGTGTGCTGCACTGAATGGATCAGTGTGTGTTTACCCTTGGCCAACAGGTTCGGGTAATCCGCTGAACCCTATTTGTGATAGGGACTGGAGATTGCAATTATTCCCCAAGAACGAGGAATTCCAATAAGTGCGGGTCATAAGCTCATATTGATTAAGTCCCTGCCCTTTGTGCACATCGCCCATTGCTACTATGGATTGGATGGTTTAGTGAGGTCCTCAGATCGGCCCCACTGGAGTACGGTCACGGCCCCGGTGGTGCGCCGAGAAGATGATCAAACTTGACTGTCTAGAGGAAGTAAAAGTCGTAACAAGGTTTCCGTAGGTTAACCTGTGGAAGGATCATTAATGCTGAGGGTCCCGGGATGGTGTTGTCCCTGGGTACCAGGGCCTCTCTTCGCTCCACCACCCTGACCCTCTATGTTTCTCTCTGTGTCTCAGTCTCTTACTCCTATCTCTCCGTGCGCCCTGGTGGATGCCAAATGGACTGAGGCAGTGGCTCCTGAGGGGAGGGAGTGAGAGGAGGGGTGGTGTCTGGCCCCCTTGCCTCCCAGAAGCGAGAGGAAGGGGGTCCATCCATGTGGTGGGAGGTGTGGGTGCTCCTCTGCTGCCATGAGGGGATGGAGGTGGAGGGTGCACACGGCCCAATGGTGCAGTCCGCTGGGCATCCTGGAGGTGGCTGGCTTCCCATGCAGTAGGGGGAGGTAGAGGGTGCCATCCTGGCAGGGGGGTGGTGGCCTCCCCTCTGGCTGTGTGGGGCCACCCCCGGGGGTGACACACCAGAGTCCTCTCCCCTTGATGTCGGTTGTGGGTACCTGTGGAGGATTCCCTGCTCCATGTGGGGTGTTGGTTCAAAGACCTGGAAGGTCGGCGGTATGACCCCCTGCTGTCTTGCGGCGTGGGGCTAGTAACCCTGGTCTGGGCACCCACGACGACGCCTGTGAAACCTTGCATGCTCATCTTGAGGTGTGATGCTGTGTAGGCAGCAGTGCCCCAACGAATGAGAACTGTATGACTCTGAGCGGTGGATCACTCGGCTTGTGCATCGATGAAGAACTAATGTGAATTGCAGGACACATTGATCATCGACACTTCCAACGCACTTTGTGGCCCGGGTTTCTCCCGGGGATACACCTGTCTGAGGGTTGTTGTGCCTTCCATCGCCCCTGGGGTGTCTGGCCTGATTGAAGTCATGGCTGGGGAGTCGAGGGAGCCTGCTGCAAGCCTCTCATCCCCCCAGAGAGAGATGCGGATGGAGGTAAAGAGACCCCTGCCACTACGAGCTGGGAAGCCTGTCTGAGGATGGGAGGGAGCAGGTGTGCATCTGATCTGCCCCCCGGAGGCTGTCAGTGATACTGCCACCGGGCTGCCCTCCTGGGGTGGAGCCCAACATCCGCCTGCCCGGTTCCCGTGTACTGGGGCTGTGTCGGCTGTTTTCCTCCGCCGTCCGGAGTCCAGTGGTGGGGAGTGGGTGCATGGGGGCCAGTGGAGGACGGGTAGTCTGTCCATCCCTGAGGTCCCTGCTATCCTGCCCGTGACCATGCTCAGAATGCGACCTCAGATCAGATGTGGCGATCTGCCGAATTTAAGCATATTACTAAGCGGAGGAAAATAAACTAACCAGGATTCCCTCAGTAATGGCGAGTGAAGAGGGAAGAGCCCAGCGCCGAATCCACACTCTGGTGTCCGGCACAGGGAAATGTGATGAACAGAAGTCCATCTCCACAGTCCTGCCCAGGGGGCCCAAGTCTTTGTGATCAAAGCTCAGCCCGTGGACGGTGTGAGACCAGTAGTGGCCCCCAGCGCATCGGGATCAGGTCTTTCCAGCATCTGGTTGTTTGTGAATGCAACCCAAAGTGGGTCGTAAACTCCATCTAAGGCTAAACACCAGCATGAGACCGATAGCGGACAAGTACCGTAAGGGAAAGTTGAAAAGAACTTTGAAGAGAGAGTTCAAGAGGGCTTGAAACCATTCAGAGGTAAACGGGTGGGGTCTGCATGGTCCGCTAGGAAGGGGGGACCATCCCTGGGATGCGCTGGCTGCCGTCTGGTGCACTTCCTCCACTGTGGTGCACTGCAACTGGCTCTGGGTCAGCCGGGAAGGCTGTGCAGAGGGTGGCTCCCCTCCCTGGAGGGG
>NC_056748.1:1027243516-1027261016 GCF_019279795.1 Protopterus annectens | reverse complement strand
AGCAGGAGGTGTCAGAAAAGTTACCACAGGGATAACTGGCTTGTGGCAGCCAAACATTCATAGAGACATCACTTTTTGATCCTTCTATGTCGGCTCTTCCTATCATTGTGAAGCAGAATTCACCAAGCATTGGATTTTTCACCCACTAATAGGGAATGTGAGCTGGGTTTAGACCGTCGTGAGACAGGTTAGTTTTAGCCTACTGATGATGTGGTGTTGCGATAGTAATCCTGCTCAGTACGAGAGGAACCACAGTTTCAGACATTTGGTGTATGTGCTTGGCTAAGGAGCCAATGGTGCGAAGCTACCAACTGTGGGATTATGACTGAATGCCTCTAAGTCAGAATCTCGCCTAAACGTAATGATACCGCAGTGCCACGGATCACCGGTTGGCCAGGAATAGCTGACCGCACGGTCGGTGAGGAGCACCACTCATCACTGGGTCGGAGTGTGGACGGAAGGGGGCCGCCTCTCACCAGCAGTGCACCGCACTTTTGTGGGGAACCGGGTGCTAAATCATTCATAGACGACCTTATTCTGGTCAGGGATTCATATGTAGCAGAGCAGCAAAAAGCTGTGATCTATTGAAAGTCAGCCTTCGAGCCAAGCATTTGTCACAGGTGGGGGGACGGGCACTGCGCCCTCACAGGGAGGGGGAGATCTGACATCAGCCATCCCACCCTGCATGCTGCCCCCCCCCTCTGCTAACATCCAGATTGTTGGTGGGACTTTGCCCTACAGCACCGGGTGTGGGGTCTGGCGGGGGGATTGAGGGAGGGGGTTCATGTGTGAACCAGTGGAGGAGCGTCCCCCGTGGGAGGAGGTCTCCAGTTGCATCCCTTGCTCTCCACCCTTCGGCACCTTTGTCCAGATAACTGCAACCCCTGCGGGCTTGGAAGGGGCTGAAGTATGTGTACTTAGGCTTAAGGGTTATCCCCAGAGGGGCAATCTGGTGGCAAGGCATCCCATGCAGCAGGACATTCCTGCTCATGCCCCTCGCTCTGCACCCTCTGGCACCTCCATCCAGATAGCCAGAACACCTGCGGGCATGGAAGGAGCTGAAGATTGTGTACTCGGGCTTAAGGGTCAATCCTGGAGGGGCGACCTGGCAGCGGGTGCATGGCTCCCGGGAGCGGGCAGAGGTCCATCCGGGGAAGCCAGATTCGCGATCCCAGGGGTGTGGAGATATGGCTGCCATGGTGTCTCGCACATGGGACCATCCGCAGACACTGATCAGCTTTCAGTCCTTCACCCATCACTGCAGGGATACCACCCTGCAAATGGCACCACTCAGGAGGCAAGGAGGTATGTGCCAGAAGGCTCGAAGTGAAGCACATTTGTTGGGGCTTGGCACAGTCAAGGAGTGAGATGGAGGCATGAGATGAAATGGGCCAAGATACCGGGACCTGGGGCCATATCCTGTGCAAGTTTGAAAGCCCTAGGTGGAGGGCAAAGGGGAGAACTGGCGTCATGGAAGTCTGGATGAGGGTCTGGCTGAGGCCTCGTGGCCCAGCAGAGTTCCAAGAGGCTGGGAAGGTTTGGAGGGAAGCTCCCCTGAGAGTCTCTGAGGGCAGGGTCAACATATTATGATTTGACAGCCTCCAGGAGTTATGTTACATGGGAAAAGAGCTCTTCTGCCTGGGTAGAAGTGGAAGCCATTAGGGGGTCCCTCCCGATGGAAGTCCTTAAGGGAGAAAGAGGTGGAAAATGGCTGGGATGGGAGAGCTGCCACCTGGGTGAGGGGGTCTGGACCGCGGCCCCCTCTAGGATGGAAGTCCCAAAGGGGGATAGAGGCAGGGAGCACTCCCTCCTGTGTGGGAGGGTCTGGATCTTGCCCCTCCAGTGGGACAGAAGTCCCCAAGGGAGCATCTGGCAGAAGGCTGTGGGGCCAGAAGTGCTCCTGCCCAGCTGAGCAGGGTCAGGCGGTGCCCCCCATGATGAAAGTCCTTAAGGAAGTGTCTGGCGGATCTGCTGGGGCCAGGCGTGATCCTGCCCTGGTGAGCGCGGTCAGGTGGAGTCCCCCATGACAGAAATCCTCAAGGGAGCATCTGGCATAAAGGCTGCAGGGCCAGGAGTGCTCCTGCCAGGCAGAGGGGAGGCATCTGACCTCACCCGGTACCCGACTGCATCCCCGAAATGTCGAAAAGTCCCCAGAATGGCTCTGAACCAGAAAAGAGGGGGACGTGGAAGTCCCAATGAGAGCATGTCTGCCCCTCAGTGGCTGAGGGGAGCTCCACAAGGGCAGCCTGGATTGGAGGGATGTCCCCTGAGAGGCTCAAAGGGCATGGGGACACGGCATTGCATTGCAACACAGCTGTCAGTGATATTATCCCATGAATTTTTTACCCAAGTCATGACCGCTTGCAGGCTAGACTTCACAAAGTTTCTATGCTGATTTCTCTCCATTCTATTTTCAATGTAGTCATTGAGTTCCATGCACAAATGATCCTTGAATGGCTTGTTTATTGCAATATCAAGAGTCTGGAGATAGGCAGTCATTCCTGCGGGAATCATTATTTGATCTAGTCTTCTCTGTGCAAGGAATTTCTTAATTTCTTTAGCATGGTGAACCCTGGCTAAATCCCAGACTAGCAGACTGCTTTTGCCACCTCACAAAACAAATGGCAGCATTACATTGACCCACATCCTTATAGCTGCTTGTGTGCACCAGGCTTTTTCGGTTTCAAGAATGTAAATTCCTGAAACACATTCAGTCTTATCTTTCTTGCATTTACTAATGATTAGAGGTGGGATTTTCTTTCCATCTAGACAAATTGCCAAAATACAGGTAACACATGCACACTCGTAACCAGTGGAGGGAATGTAGATTGATGAGGCACCCCTCTGATCAATTGTTGTTTGAGAACCTTGGCCCATAAACACTGAAGTTTCATCCATAGCAATCATGTTGGAGAGTTGGTATTTAGAAAAGTCAATGCCATCAACAAAGGAGTTGAATGCAAGTGCACATTTAATAACTTCAGTATCTTCCAGCTTGAACAGTGTTGTTGGTCTTCTTAGAGACAGTTCATATTGCTGAAGGAAGCCATCCACCCAAAGTTGTGATGCTTTGAATTCTTCTGGGGATATTTCTAACTGTGGTGCCATTCCAAGGGCAAATGCTTGGATAAAAGCCCTGTGCACGAACAAAGTCTTTGCTCTCCTGTTAGCAATCCACTCACAGATGATGTCTTCCAGCTAAGTAAATAATGGTTGGCAACCTGATCCAACTTGCACTTTTTAGCATTTCCCTCGTCAGCCTCTTGACTGAGGTTATCATACACTACACGCCATTTTCGGACTATTCGATGATCTAACAACTTCTCTTTGCAAAAAGCCATCAGATTCTTTCCCCAGGAGTACGCCATGATTCCTTACTTGTACTCGATGGAATAGCTCTTTCTTTTTGCACTCATCTAGTCTGGGGGGGGGGGGTTAATTGAAGTCTTATGAGACAGGAGTGGCAACACAAAATGGCGCTGTTTACAAAGAGAAGGCACAACTACAACTGTGCACTATCACGTGTGTGTGCTTTACATGTGTATATGTGTATATATATTTTTTTATGTGTGTGTATGTATATATATATATATATATATCTATCTATATATATATATATATATATATATATATATATATGTATGTATATATATATATATATATATATATATATATATATAAAATCTGTCTATCTATCTATATATATATATATATATATATATATATATATATATATATATATATATGTATATGCTCCAGATGCATGTCTTTAGAATGTATATATATATATATATATATATATATATATATATGTATGTATATATGGAAACACTTCACAAAATCGAATGACTGAAATCTCGAATTTCATATGATCGAGATCATATGATCGAGATTTCAGTAAATCGAATATGTGTAGTGTTCAAAAATAAGAGTTTAATTACCTTAATATGTTACGTGCACACAGAGGCAAGTATTGTTGTACGCTCTGTGTGTACGTAATGTTTTATTTGTTTTGTGGTGTTGACAGGAAATGAGAAATCTCCCGTTTTGCGCTTCCGCATACAGTGCAAGACGGGAGATTTCCCATCTCCCCACTGAAGCGCAATCTTGGAGTTGGTATATTTAAGTAGGGGGGGTGTGGATGGGGGGTGCAGGGGGGCAAAGCCCCCCTACAAAAGTGAGGTTTGTGTTTTTTTTTATTTGTTGGTTTCGCTTCAGAAGTTTGAGTTTCCGAAACTCGATCTTTTGGTTTCAGTTATTTGCAGTTCGAGATTTTGGTAATTCGAGCTTCTGAAGTGAATCCATATAGATATATATATATATATATATATATATATATATATATATATATATATGTGTGTGTATATATAAATATATATATATATATATATATATATATATATATATATATATATATATGTGTGTGTATATATATATATTTATATATATATATATATATATATATATATATATATATATATATATATATATATGTATGTATGTATGTGTGTATATATATATATATATATATATATATATATATATATATATATATATATATATATATATATATATATATGTATATAGGTATGTTTATATTTACACTGCTAATATCTGGTTTGTATAGAGTTAGGAGGGCATGAAAGTCCTGAATTTTGTTAAGTATACCTCTAGCATTTATGTTTAAGAAGAAGAGTGATGAAGTAGGTCTTTGGTATAGCAGATTTGGTTGATTTAAGTTGGTTTGGGGTGAAGAACTGGGTCCTGGATTAGGGTGTATATCTCCACAGCAGGTGAGTTTTTGGAGTAGGTAAAGGTAAAGTTTAGTTAGTTTGTATATTATTTTAGTTTGTTTTTGGGAAGAGTGAGGGTTAGTTTTGTTTGTTGGTTTGTAATATGAGTAGGAAGTAGATTGGGAGGAGGTAAGGTCGTGTGGTGATATAGGGAAATTTCTTAGTTTTGTGCTTTTGGCTATGGTTTCTGTCTGCCATTGTGGTGGAGTGGTGAAGTAAATTTGTGTGTGGTAAGAGGAGAGGATGGAGAGTAGGAGTACAGAGAAGATAGTTAATAGATACATTACTGTTTTTAGTTGGATATGCTGTGGGTAGTGCATCTTATGTTTTTCAGAAGGAGTGGGGTGTGTCTAGGAGTTGAATCTTTAGCTATAAAGGGGTATTATTGTTAGACATGAAGGTGTGGAATTGTTTAAGGATGTAGTGCTTTGGGTGTGGTGAAGTGTGCAGGTATGAGGGATGGTAGTTCTTGATTGGGTGAGTTGGAACGGGAATTGAAAGAGGGTGTGGTTTGTAACTATAAGTTTGTGTTATGGGGTTGGAATGGGGTAGGGTAGGGGAGCAGAGTGAGCGTAGTGAACAGAACGGGATAGCACCTTCCTGTAGGAGCAGCAGTTGTGGAAGTAAAACAATCAGTGAGAAGTTAGGTAATGCAGTGAAAAAGAGGCAGGCTTCTCAGTTTAATGGTAATATTTCAGCTTAATATCTATACCTGCGTCTATGGGGAGGGAGCTGGCCTAGGGAGGGGAGAGGGGAGACTTTGGTAGGGCAAAGGGAGGTACTGGGTCTGAAGTAGTGAGTTGAGAGACTGTGTGGGTGTAGGAAGTCAGTGAGAGGACAGACAAAAGAGGTAGGTAGAGGTATGAGTGGCTATTACTGTAGGAGATGGGAGAGTTAAGGAAAGAACTAGTAGAGAGAAAGGCTAGGGATGAGGGTAGGTGGGTAGGAGAATAGCTAAATGGGCTAAGAGAGGCGAAGGTAGTCATGTTGGGGTTCACAGAGATGTGCTGTAGCTGACCAGGAGCAGTACTATAGAGAGGCACAAAAGTATGTCAATAAGGTCAGGGTTACTTATCAATACATTTTCACATACTTTAGTCAATAACTGCACTGTTGCTGAGGAGGAATTCCACAGATGGAGCAGCGCTCTTACAAGGGACTGGGTGGTCTTCAAAGTTGGCTGGGGTAAACAAAGTCTTTTTGTTTATGATGTCAGGGACCTGTAAAACAAAGCTAGAGAAGAGACTGAGGATGAGATAAATAACAGCAGTGTTGGTTAGAGCAAGGCAGTAGAGAAGGGGAGATGAAAAAGCAGAGAGGAGGCAGTTACTTATGATAAGATGGCAGTAGAGGCAGCAGTAGGGAGAAGGGGAGGGATGAGTCAGGATGTAAGGATGTAGAACACAGCTGAGTAGCAATGAGATTAGGAGGAGAAGAAGAGGAGTGTAGGAGGTGAATGTCTAGCTAGAAAAGAATGGTGTAGAGAAAAACAGGAGGAAGAGGGAGCAGGTTAATTGAGACTATAGTTTGTCTAAGGAGATGAACAGCTGGAGAAGTGTTAATAGTACAGTTGTCAAGAACACTTTGTTTTATGATAATACAATATAAAACACAATTAGCTTCTTTTTAATTCTTTTAATGCAAACACAAAGTAGGCAGTCTGTTTCCAAGTAATATAACTGTGCTATCAGTAACAAGTTCTGAAAGGTTGCCTTCAGCCAGGTCCAATCTATAGAGTAAAAATCCTGGGGCCTAGCAACACTGAACTGAACAGCCTAGTCACGGCTAGGTAGTTGGGTATGGCGACTAGCAAAAAGTACCTTTAAATTCTATAAAAGCAAACTAAAATTCACGTAATATCCATTGTCATTTAGATATTAATCACACCAGTACAACTATCATCCATTCACAGTTACATATTACTCCATCAGAACAGCCGGGCAAATTAGGTGTTTAGAGCCTGCCCCTACTAATTTACTTGTACAAGTGATACTGAGCTCTTCTAGTCTTGCTGTTTAGGAGTTAGCACAATTATATTTCATGAAATCAGTGTTTCAATATATGCTAGCAGCAGCCGGCTGCTAAATTCTGAACTAGATTGCACAGTCAGAAAGAGCATGTAATTCCTAGCCTGGCTACTCTGATAGTAACTAATATCAAACAGTAAGATTGCTTGTTCGAACCGTTTAACACTGAGTCAGTCAGCAGCTAATATTCTTAAACAGGAATAAAAACAATGCTTGAGTTATTTGTGATAAGAAATGCACCTAATTATGATGAAGATGCTATTGTAAATAAGTTATAGTAGTATTGTAGTATGGAATACATGTGATACAGTCTCGTTCAACAGGTGATATATAACAGCGTTCAAGAACAGGGCAAAGCATGTAAAAATAACTATGTCACTGCATTTTGAACCAGAATGCAAAGCAAATAATCCTGAAGCCTTGGCCAGTTAGTGTGACAATGGATTCCAACAGAAAAAAACACTATTAGGTCTTAAGAACGCAACAGTACAAAACTTCCAGGCAACTGCCTGTTACATTAGCATATAAAGCAGCAAAAACATATGACTACAGTACTTTGCATATAGAGCAGCATAAGCTTACGATAATATGACAGTTACATAGTTCATTGAGGTTTCCCAGAAGTAGTGTGCTTACCTGGCCAGCGAATCACACCACCGCACTATGGGCCGAAAGGATAGAGGAAGAAATGGTGCATCTCATTTGGTTAGAGACTGACCTTACCCATCTTATGGTCGCTAATTATATATTACCCCATTTGAGAATAACTGGGATTATACCATACATAATGTGAGAAGACCCAAGCATGGGATAAAGTATTTAAGAGCTGCCTCTGTCCATTAGTAGTACAGACTACAGTTTTGGGGTAAGTGTTCTGTTTTCCATCAGTAGATCAAAGTTTGTGCGAGTACGGAAAGGGATGAACTTTATTTTATGTAGCTGGAGAGTCTGTTCCAGAGCAGCGGTATCTTCTGTGAGATAGACCTGTTCCTTCAAACCATTCTGCTGATGTTACAGAACAGGTTTAGATCCCTAGACTGAGTAGTTCTGATGCCATTTGACTTGCTTATGTGCAGTAAATACATCAGTATTGGGTCAGAGGTTGCCTTGTATTCCAGACACAGGTCACTTCTTAGCAGTATGTAAGATAGCAAGTATAGTGACAAGGCTTGGAGTTAGTACGTGTAGGACATGTTGTGTAGGCCTTGTATCCTTTTAGAAAGGTATCACTGTGAGCATTCCAATTGTTACATGTGTCTTGACAGATACATGTCAAAGGCGGTATTATATTCAGTGAGTGGCCTGATGATGACTGAGTAAAGGGGGACAGTGTCAGCACTAGATCTAGACATAATCCTTTTGTTTATAAGCTGTGCAGTACAGAAGGGCTTTCTTGCTACAATGGCACATGTTGTTGTAGACTAGGTTCTTGCACTGCTGACACAATAGGATTTACATTGTTCTATGGCAGTGCTCAGAGTTCAACAAAGTGATGAAATGAACAAAACTCTGGTCATTCAAATTTGGTAAAGCTCCAACCCCACAGAAGCTGGCCAAGGAAAATCAAGCTGAGATCCCATCAGAAACTGACCAATTAAAATCAGGCACTATGATCCTTTAGTGGAACACAAGTTGAAATAGATGGCATTTGAAATCCTGTATTCTTACCAGAGGCTGGTACACTGTGGAATGAGTCTTAAGAAGAAACTGAAGTCCTTCTAGCATGTTAAATGAATCAAAACCCAAATAGAAAAGTTCTTTGTTGTCTTCTTCTTTAAAATATCCTGTTTTCTTCTCCAGATTGCATATTGGAGTACTGTCAGCAACTCAACACAATTTAAAGTCTGTTAGGCTCCAACTCAATAGAAGCTGGCTAAAAATAATAATAATAATAATAATAATAATAATAATAATAATAATAATAATAATAACAACATGAAGTAACAATCAAAATCAAGCCTACACTCCAACAAATCCAAAGAGGGGCTGGAAGATGAATGCTGTGTCAGTTATCACTGATTTTGCATTGTTCAATATGCGTATAGCAATATATGTGTGAAGTATTATGTTTGTTAATGTTAATACAGTTTGCTTACTTTTGTATAAATGTAAATTTGCCTATGTCATAAGTGACAATTCAATAAAGGTGTCTAAAAAAAGAAAAAAACTGTAAATAATGTACATGTTGTGCAAAGTTCTTATTGTTATGGTTATTAATTGTATTTTCTTATTGCCATTTATGTTTTTTTTTTCCTAATAAAGCAATCACTTAAAGCCTATCTAAACAGAGGCCAGCCAATCAAAATCAGGCAGTCAGATCCTTGAGAAAAACTCAAGCTCAGGTAGCTGTTATGTGAAACCTTCTAGTCTCACCAGAGACTGGTATACTGCAGTCCTGGTCCTTGAAAACCACTGACGTCATTGTAGTGCTTTTAATCTATCAGAAACCAGATGGGAAAGCTTTCTGCCCTTTGTTTACTTCTTTGTAGTTCCCTGTTATCTTCTTCACATTGTTGATTAGAGTTCTGTCAGCTACAAATTATACTTGCCGACACGTAATAACTTCTACAATGCACATACAGAAACCATTGCAAAAAAATCTGATTAAATTTAATAAAGATAATAACACAGTCAAAAGTAAAAATAAAAAGACAACATGCATAAATCTCAGTAGTCACACCTGCCCATACTAACACCTGACTCTAATCCTACATAAAAACTAAAACCTTAACAATACATCTGTTCACAATAAAATGTACAGACACATAATAAAATGTACTTATTTTTATCAAAACAAATGCTTGGCTGCTCTTCATAAAAGGTTGCCCAAAATGTCTACTACAAACCAAAAAGAAGTATAAAAGTTTCCATCCAACGATAAGAAGGTGCTGACCAGCCATAATAATGATGGTTCAAAGCACTGAAGAAAATGTTTCGCAAAAACCTTTAAAAAATCATAACCTTGTGAGAAAACTACAGTCCACTAACCAAAATCAAAAGTAACATTCTGCAAATAAAAATGTAACAGTGCAATGCAATGCATGAAAAATGTAAAACACATTTCAAAAATAAGTACATTGCATACTCATTTCTACCTCCCTCTCCCTAACATATACACTTGATACTAAGGTCATAATTGGAAATATTCAAACAAGATATTCCCAAAATAAAAACATACACTTACCTGTAAAATCCATTACACACTTTGGAAGAATGCCCTGGGACGTCCACTGTAAGCTATAATTTTCCCATGAAACTGACCTCCGTTGTTTTGATTAACACATTTCAAGTAACTTTCCTAGTTATGAAAGGACAAAGTGCTGCCATAGTACTTCAAGGATACTGCTCTAGGACTTGAACCCCTGGTTTCTGTTTTTCAGAAGCCCCACTCCCTGATGCAATCAAAGAAAGGTACTAAAAACAGTCAGAACAACCCAGTAGAAAAAAAACAGTCAAGTTATTTTTTTCGCATAATTTTGCATACCTATAACATGAGATCCAGTTATAAAAATCTGGTAGCACTGTATCCTATTTCTCTTCCACCTTCCAGCAGTGAAAAAGTTGTCCAAAACTAAACATACAAATAAATGGAAAATATTCTAAGAAAAAATTTAGAAAAAGTGATAAATGGAACATGATGCAGAAGGTAAGAGGTAGTAGCTGTGAATCAAACTGTGAGCTTGAGTTTTTTGCTTGTAGTATATTTAAGTGAATTTGTGTTGGGTTTTAATTGTGTCACTTTTGGAGAACAGCACTGCAAACACATTAATAGAACAGTGATGGGTTCATCACTTACTATTCTTTATCCGGTAATTTGTATTAGTCATTAGGAGAACCACTGCATTTGAATTACTGAGAATAATCATTTTTATCAAGCTCTCGCTGATTATAGACAATGCTGGCATGATTTGCTGATAATATGGAAGACTAGAGTTTTCAGATTTTATATGCATTCAGCTTTTGCTTTACTGCTGTACTTCATTTAAGTATAACATTTCTTTCAGCTTTTTAATATATATTTACATTTTGATTATTAGAATGCAGTCATGACAACAGAGTTCTACAGTCTGCAGCATTTTGTTGCATTACTGCAGTTCAAATCCAAAGGCTGAATATGATAATATAATTTTTGGTCAGTTTTTGGGATGTTTCAGGTTATTTTCTAAACATGACACCATGATGAAGGGAGCAACAGAAACAGCTCATACGTTTCTGGGAAGGCATTATGCTTATGATAACATTTAAAACAACAGGATATATGTAGTAATAGCGTTTAACTATTTGTGGTAAGACAGTACTTAAGATGAATGGGAAATTATCAAACGTTTTTACTTATTTCAAACTTTTTAACTGGATAGTTCTGCTGTGTCAGGTGGCCCTTTTAAGGAAAAACTGGAAGAGTAGTCTGCACTCCACATAAAGATCAAGAGACAATATACACAATATTACACAGAACCGGTAATATGGTCCATTGTTCTGGACTATAAATGATACCCATTAGATTAAAACCTGGCAGGTTTAGTGAAGTTGGTAGTACAATTAATTCTGTCATCATCCAAAGTGATCTAGCAGAAGTGAATTCTATGGGATGTGCAGTTCAGGATTCTTCAGAAGGTAAAACTAGATTTGTTATTATATTTGCGACACAATTTTTAAGGGTGAAATACATTGGGATATCTTATTATGAGAAATAAAATTTAAATGTTTATTAAAGCAGGGACCTTGTTTCAGCTTTCAAAGAGCTAAGAATTTATTGAAATTATTGCATTATGGGAGATGTTACAGGGCATCAACATAAATCATTCATGAGGAGTGCCCTGTGGGTATCAGTACAGACAATACTTAATTCAAGTACGGCTTAGCAGCAAATAATTTGCTTCTGATATAATAAAGAGAACAGTTGTCATACAGAACTACACTTCTAGGGTCAATAAGAATATTGTCCATGGGCAACCTGATCCTGTAGGCTTAAAATTGTCACCAAAAGTAATATGAAAATTAAAACCTGATTTGGATTAACACATTATATCATATAATATTTTGTAGGATGATCCTTATTGCTCAGACAAGTAAGGATTACAAATTTATTTAGCCATACTTGTTTTCTAGGGTAGAGTACTGAGCCAAATGGACTGGTTTCAAACTCAGCCTACGAACATTATCTTCTTAAGTGACTTGTTTGGGGTCACACAAAAGGCAAATGGAGGCTAAGGGAATCAAACCACAGACTACAAGATGCAGCTCATTAATAGCCAATAACATTAACATCTAGACAATACTCTGTACTGTCTGCCCTATTGTTTTTGCATGGATTTATTTGTTAAGAAAGTCATCACCATCAAACTGCATTTGGACATATATTTTTAACACAGATAAATGCTGGAGGAATGGAAACTGCAGGCTTTGAGATTTTTAGGCTGTAGTTTAAATAGGTTCCTGTCAATTCTTCTGTCATACTTTCAGCGAAGGTAATAAAATTGAGGAGCATTCGCTGAAACTACCTTCATGAATAGTGAAGTTTTCATCTTTCTTCATTGTTGTATGATTTCAGAGTTGGCATATATTAGTTGGGGGGTTGTGGTATCCCCACCACGTGGTATGTCTCCAAGGTTCAATAAAAGAGTTTTAGCAAACATTTTTTTCAAGTTTTTTTTTTTTTTACATTCACCAAAACAGCTGTCAAGTGAGTTGACATGTTACTGTTTAAATATGTAATTATATTATTGTCTCTTTTGACAATTTATTTTTTATATTGTTTGACAACGTTTTCTGGGCTAACAGCATTGTTTCAATTGTTTATGCATATATGTGTTTTGAATTTTGCAATGTTTATTCTTCTGGAAAGTTTATTTTTATCACATCATGGTATGGTACCAGCTTTTTTAACTCATTCTGACTCTAGGGAACACCACTGTCTTATTTCATAAAATGTATGCTGGTTACCTAATCACAACCAGAACAGAACTCCAGCTTAACTCACTAAGGCTTGAACCTTCTCATTAGCAAATACTGACTTACCCATGACTCTAAACTCAATATCTTGTATACTTCATACTCGCTAACAATGCCCTCTTATTGGCTTGCCTTCCCTAAAAGAAAATACTGGATGAAAAGTCCTTTACAAAGATTTGTCCAGCAGCATATAATTCTTTGCATTCCAGAATAATGAACATAAATGCAAGTGTTTCCAGAATTTGGAGACCAAACTGCTAGTTCTTTTTCATTTACAGCTTCTACCTAAACTAAATATTTCTGCTACAAATAAAGCATGATTGCTGCTTTCATTCTTACAGTTATAGCTGTTAATACACCCTTTTTTGCTTCATGTTCTTTTTTTCTGTCTAGCTCTGCTACTACTTTTTTATTTGTACCGACTACCACACCATATTTTCTGCACTGCATCACAATCATAAATGACTTTTTATCTTTCTTTCTGTTTCTGTCTTTAACTTCCTGCACCCTTCATGCTCATTGTCATCTTAGGAATAAATACTAACATGTGTGTGTGTGTGTGTGTGTGTGTGTGTGTGTGTGTGTGTGTGTGTGTGTGTGTGTGTGTGTGTGTGTGTGTGTGTGTGTGTGTGCGTGTGTGTGCATGTGTGTATGCTCATATGTGGTTATGTGTGTTGTACAACATATGACAACATACAACTATATCCCTGAATGTGAACAAATACCTATTCATACCTTACATCCCCTTATTCTCCCTTCTTCACTCACTTCCCAACTTCTATAAATGTCGCTCCCCTGGCTTTCTCTATAAATATACCACAAGCCTGCTTTTCTCTCACTTGTATTACAATTCCTGTTTGTGTTATACTAGCTTACCTTTCTCTATAAACAGGCTAAAATGTCTCTGTTAAATCATTGTCATATAACTTGTATCTTTCCTTAACCAATGTTTTCATATTATGTCTGATTTGTTATAGTTATTTAAACTGTAGTTGTTTTTTGTATTGTTTTCGAAGACAATAAAATTATTGTTCTTAAAATGTTTTGTAATACTTTGAAGCTTTTCTCCCCAGACCTCTGTTGAAAATGGACTCCCACCCAATTGGACTTTCCCAGTAATCAAATGTCAAAAATAACTGCATAAATACAAAAAATGGGAATCCAAATAGGATAAAGTGTCTGTTACAAAATGAGCATATAAATGTTCCACCTTCATCCTACATGACTGATTGCACACTCATTAAGGAAGGATCAGTCTTTTCATGCAAGTAATTATCTTTTAATGCAAATAAAAGATGTATCTGATTTATTCATCACGCTCTTCACAGTTACAAGAGATTGCTAATAATAATTTTCAAATAGCAAACATTTTGATCATGCGTATGTTTATCTGTGCTCAGTATTTATCCATCTTCATTACTGCTTAGTTTTATGGGGTGTAATATCTATTATCATTTGTTATGGGGGCTGTCATCAGAAGTAAGATTACTCATCTTATGCTTGGGGGACTGTCTGGTTAAATGACTTGCTTATAACTCACTGAGCTAAACTGCCAGATCAAGCTATTTAGCTCTGTTTCACATTTAAACATTTAAACATTTTAGATATGTCTTGCTAATACTATGTCAGCACTTTAAGCAATAAACGTTTCACAGTATCAAGCTTAGAATTTATGCCAGTGTCTATTCACATTGCTGGAGTTCTTTGATTTGTCATATGTTTGCTAACTAATTGCTTGATGCAAGTCACATAGGATTGTACTAGACGGCAGATTAGAGTTTCTGCATTTTGACTTGGTTTTGTTAATGAGGTAATAATCCAAAAGGACTCCAGTGTTTTGCTAACTTTCTGTTCTTATTTAAAGGTACATTATTGATGATGATGATGATGGTGATGATGGCACCGTACACTAGCACAGTCTGAGGTCACAGTGCATTGACTGTGTAGGGCACAGTACCACCCATATTCGGTGACACAGCTAAGTTGTCTGTGGAAACTGCTTTCACCTCTACATAGCCCAAGGAAAGACAGGTTATGTCCAATACCCCTACTTAGAGACCAGCTTCATCCCCTAACCATAGAACTAAGCAGTAATATCTCCACAGACTATGAAGACAAGGGACAGGAGGGGTGGGCCTGTGACCATCAGTGCTATGGCTCAAACTCATTGCCCAAACTTGGTGCCACAATGGATGCCGACTGCGTGTCACATTGCACATTACTCAACAGATGTGCAGGGCTGTCATCCAGGCACAGGCAAATTCTAGCACCAATATGGTAGATGGAAATGGAATACTGTATGGCCTGTGTGAGAGTGGATGTGAAAGAATTGTCAAACTGACTGGCATGTTGGACAGAAAACATGAGTGCCCTCACTGCCTCTTATAGGGCTGTCTACTAATATACATCAGGGACAATGCCATTCCTTGAGCTACCATTCATCTGCCTGTGCTGTGGGTGCACCCTACAGTGCAGATAAATCAAGATCACATGCTGCTACCTTCTCCACACTACCACCCACCAAACGTTTCCCTGGTGAAACACAGTCTGGCCACCCATGCAGACATAGCATTGCCAGGCAGTTGTGGTCTCACTGTTGACATTTATCATTCCCAGCTGAATTTGGTTCCAGTGACATTCCTTAGAAGAGATGTACCCATGGCCAGGGATATTTATGGACTGGAACTTTGTCACCTGTTGTGCCACAACATGTGACACACAAACGTGTGAGCATGCGTGCACACACACACATACACACACACACACACACACACACACACACACACACACACACACACACACACACACACACACACACACACACACACACACACACACAGAGCAACAACAGGAGCTGTGTCTGTGAAATCTGAAATTAACAAATATCCACTACATCTGGACTCCTACCCCTCCTCACAAAACACTACCCCCTCACTACTCAATATATCCAATTCCGCCAATCTCTTGTCCATATCACACACTTCATTTCACAGTCTCCCTCCTTCCCACTGTGCCCATTGCTGATCACTGTCACTGTGCCCTTCCACACATGTGCGTATGATGAGAACTGTGCCCTGCTAGTACTGCTGTGTTATAGGGCTAGGTAATATGTGATTCACAGAGTGGCCAGTCCATGCACTGCACAGTATTGCCTTGGTGTAGAAATGCATTCATCAGTTGCAATTGTTTTTGTCTGTTCTGGCACATAGTTGTGGACCAAACACAAAACCTTTGCCAGTGCTGCAGAATGCTACACATGCATCTGCTTTGTATGGTCTTCCTCTGCAACTCATTAATTCAACCTCTCTTCATCCAGTTCCTACTCCACCCCTAACACTGGACTGCCTGATTATCCATTGGCAACCCTCTGTTATTTCTCCACTATGTTGTGCAAAATTGCACAGGCAGCACATATCTACCTACAGGTCTCTGGTGCATACTGCAGTGTGCCAGTGGAGGAATCTAGACAGTGTAAGTAGGCTTTTATCAGTCCAAACACACACTCACTGATGTTGTGGGCCTGATACAGTCCTGTGTTGTGTTGCATCTCAGACATTCTCTGTGGGTTATGTACTGATGTCCTTATCCATAGGTCCACAGCATATTCAGCACCAGCAATAAGATTTTCCTGTGTTCAGTCACTCAGCACAAACTGATAGTATGTCACACATGTGCCAGATGTGAAAATTGAGGGACTTGCCTGTTGGGCACACAGACACACTCTATATAATAAACTGTGCATTGCACATCACCTGGTAGTTGATGAAGTGGAAACACTTACAGTTGATGTACCAATATCCATGTGGCCTGTCCTTGATACCAATGTGAGATCAGTCAGTGGTATCTGGAGCTTCTGAAAAAAAAATACTTTTTCATAGAATACCTGTATCATATTGTTTCTTTCCTCTGCGGTCCTTGGAAATGACATATGTCATACCAAATGCTGCAATGTAGCATCAAGGAACTGGTGTGATATTCATCATGTGGATGCCTATTTTTTAGCCACCTTGTCTCTTTAGGATCATCTTAAGATGCATATAGTAAGGACTGCCAGTGCTATAGATATACCTTCATATCACCCGAGAATGATATTTCAGGAATCCCATAGGATTTCATGTGAGGGCGGCATATCTACAAGCACTAATAAGGTGACTCTGTCCACATGATAGTATTCCATTACATCCCTGTGGTACGTTAGGTGCAGTTGGATCTTTGTCTGATACTGAGGGGAGGTGATTGGCACCATTACAATACCAAATGTGAGAATAACCTCTAAATGACATTGTTTGGCTAATACAGCTGATACTACTAACGTCTTAGTGTGATCTCAGTTTCTGTTCCCTGGGAAATCACAGTGTACAAAGTTGCTGGTGGCTGCAGCTAGCTGTGCAGTTTTATTGATATTTCTGAATCACTCTGCCATATTTTTCTCCCTCGTTTGCATTCACACTTTGGCTCATTACTATAATGCTGCTCATTTCCATATCAGTATGCAGTTATTATCATATGATGCTAACCATAAAATTTCACCAAGTTGCACAATGACACCATTTATATCTCTGAATCACTCACATCCTGTGTACCACTGTTTACCATGCAGTTTTGCCTAATGCATTGCAATATTTATTTCTGAATCCCAGCTTACGTCTTTTAACAAAGTAGATTCATTTGACACATAATTTAGTAATCCATCAGGAGGGTGAAGGGGGTACAAAATAGATAGGTGGC
>NC_056748.1:1027231016-1027238516 GCF_019279795.1 Protopterus annectens | reverse complement strand
AGGTCACTACCATGGTTCGGCATGATTTGACTCAGAATTTTATTCTGTCCCTCATACAATGCAACTTTAATTTTGTAACACAATAATGTATGTTAAAGTCAATAAATCACAGCTTTGCGTGAATCTTTCAGTTTTCAGGACATGTGTAAGAATACTAGTATTGTTCTAACTGCTTTCTAGATGAATGATCTCAGTATTTGAAAAGTGTCCCTCATCTGTCCTTGTCTTTTGTGCCTGATAATTTTAGACTTTGTCCCAAATTCATAAAATAAACATCTCAGAGCTATACTCCCGGTACTAATACTGTCATCTAACATGAGTAAGAATACCTCTCAAATTTCTAAGCAAGAATTCTCAACAAAGACAAAAAATAATGGGGGACAGCTTTAAAATATTACTCTGAGAAACTTACAATGTTGCTAGAATAACAGGTTTTGCGTTAGCATGCATTTTCTGAAGGATATGAAGTCTGAAACTCAAATGTCTGTCATTATTTAGTTACTTTAATCATTAAAGATTTGCCAGAAAACCATATTTATAATGAACAGCCCAAAAATATGAGACAAATATTTAGACATTGTATAAAATTCTGAACTGAAGTATGTGTGCAAGACCTGCTTTTCAGTTATCCCTTAATAAATGTTATCCGGTTTATTTGAAGACTAAACAATATGTGGCATCAAACAGAAGATGAGAGCCTTTTTCTACCTCTTACTAATTCAGAGAGGCAGTATGAGGAGCACATACCTTCAGTTACATGATCGTTAACAGCGGCTATCAGGATTACAGGGGTTGGTTAGAAGACTGCCCATTTGTGTACCTAGTTACACTTACACAGTAAGTCATGATAACTAAAGGGATCTCCTGTGATTGAACCAGATCAGAAACTCTGCAGTAATGATATTGTAATCCACACTCCCTCCCCCCACTTTCTCACATGGTGCATGCGAATGCAGGAATGAGTCAGTATGCTAAGAGCTCCATGGCATGTGTACTGGCTTCATTTGGTTCTTATTGCACCACATGATTGTCTGTAACAATATGCTGCTGCAGTCACATGATATACAGAGAGACGGGTAGCAAGAATCAGTTAACATTCGCTTGTAACATACTGGAAAAGAGCTACTAAAATTTTGTTTTGATTTCAGTGATCTCAGTTTGTGATGGAATTTTAGTTTTTTTTTCTTTCGTTATTGTCATAGAAGATGTCACTGGGTTGGGGAGTGAGTTGGGGAGTGGAACATCTGGTACCATATGTGGTACAGAGAGTCATATTACATGGACAGTGGTGATACCAGTGCTAATCACAAGACCAAGGATCTATGTTCCGGGAGCATTGTGTGATAAAAAATAAAGACCAACCTTGTACATCTAAAACTTCCCTTTCTTAAATTTCTGGATATTTCCATGCTGTGACATATGTGAAGCTTTCTTGTTCGCTTAGCTAATAACTTCTGTGACATTATGAAACCGCAGAGATGGAATCAGATTTAGATCATTCAGAATTTATAACAAATTCATTGGACTAAAGGTACAGTTTCCTGAACTTCACCTGAAGTTTAGACGTAAAATGGAGACAGGCCTTTCAGTGGTACTTGCTTTCCATTACATTTATATAGCCTGTAATAAATAAATAAACAGTTCAGTGTATCGACATTCAGCAAGATGATCTTCAGTCTTGTGTAGCAAATCCTTCAGAAACCCTCATATGGCAGTAATAAAACCTAACTCCTTATATCCAACTAGGAAGGCCTAGACAACTAAGTAGGTAGCCATGTATGGGCTGACAGAGACACATCTGTAAAAATTACATTTGTTTCACTACATTTGCTTTACATAACTACAAAATTAGAATGCTAGAAGAGATTTTAGCTATGTGTAAAAGCTTGGCTGTGCACAGGTTTTTATTTTATAGTTTCGTGCTTTAGAAAATTGTAGAAATTGTAGCGGCATACTTTTCCATAACTGTAAAGCCAAAAAAAGTCTTGCATGCATATACAAAATATGTATCTACGTGCTGTTTTGATTTCCTGCCATTTGATATTTAGACAACTCACAAAGGAGACAGCTGTTGAAAAGAGTTGCCCTAGGATACTGTCATGCAACTGTTTCCTAAAGAACTTCTTTACCAAACTGAAATAAATGTTTTGGAATTTATCAATCTTTAAAAACTATTTGGTACATCCAGAGGTTACCGTAGTCCATCTTAAACTTCTAAGGCGTACGTTCTCCTTCTGTTGTCTCCAGAGACTGAGTAACACCCATTTTTATAACAGTGATACTTCAGATTTCTTAACTTAACAAATTAATCATTAGAATGGCTCAAAATAAAATGCTAGACTGAGAAGCAAATTCTTTTGTTATCCATAAATCAAGATTTTGTAAGCAGTTTTTATCATGATGTGAACAAGGAAAAACACACCACATTATAAAAAAATGGTAGCACTCTGAGCTGAGAAGTAGGAAATAAATGTACTATTTAAAAAACAGGTAATGACAAAACTGTTATCAAAAAAGATCAGATTTATACTTCTTCCTAAAAATTAATGTACTCAGTGTTCCAGACATGCCGGCTGAGATCCAATGAGTAAACTGTCCTTCCTAGAGGAAGTTCCATTCCCAGCATAGTAGCTGATAAATTAGTAATCCTAGTGACACTTGTTTTTGTATTATTGTTATTGAAGCCTAAAAACAATGCAAGTTCTTTTCTGCTTATAAACATTAAACAGCATCCAAAGCATGTACATTTCTATCTCAAAATAAAATTTTAATGCAACTGAAACTACCCAACCCAAGTTGAACATAGTTTATCCAAACTGACTGATTCATAGTGGAGCTGATCATTATAATTTGGTATCAAGTTTGTGATCCCCTTTTATCAAAGAATCCGATGAAAAGTAACACAAGGAGTTGCATTTCCTGTGTATTTCTCTTTTCAAAATACTTAAATAAATAAGTAACAATATTCTTTGGCTCACTCATTTTCTCACAATCCACTTTATCCAATTCAGGGTCATGCTGGAAGCTGGAGTGTATCCCAGTGCTCAAGGGATATAAGAAAGGGAAAGAATTCTTACTAATTCTATAAACTGCATTAAACTCAAATCAGCAATACATAAAAAGAAATGTCAACTGGCACTGTTGATTTTTTCAAGACAGAAAAAAAAAAACTTTTTTGCAGGAGTCAAGCCCTGTCACCCACTTCTCTAAATATACTAACTTCACGACTATGCAAATTTTGTTTACCCCCCCCCCCCCATGCAGTTCCATGATTTTCCTCAGGCTTGGTGTAAATCTGATTGACAAGTCCCATTCTGATTACATTCAAGTATTTAATCAATTGGTAATAAACCAGTCACAAATAGGACACCTGTATATTACATGCATACATGTGCGCACATACACACACAGACATTCTCACTCACACACAAAATGCATAAGAATTGAGGACTGCCAATTCACCTATTTCATCTACAACAGGTATTTGAGAAAGGGGAGAAAACTACAACCCTTGCAAAAAACCACCCACATTGAAGGAGAACATGCAGAGTCTGCACAGAAGAAACCCCAGCTGTTAAATCAATTGGAGAGCCAAATGCTGTGGGGCAATAATGGTACCCACTTTTTTACTGTGCCGCCCATGAAATGTTTTAAATATAATAGTCTTGCAATGTCCACACAATATAATCACCAGTATAACTAAGTTCATAAATGAATTTAAAGACTTACTTAAATTCATCAAGAAAGAGAGACATCTAAAGTGGAGTGTCATCTTGCTGTTAGTGCCAGGCTCTTTTGGCCATGTTAGTGCCAGGCTCTTTTGGCCATGAACCCTTGTATCCTTTCAAGTTGATAGAGACATTGCACTGAAAACCAGTAAGGAGCTAAAGTGAATAATAACATAAACTGACTAATATTAATAATAATAATAATAATAATAATAATAATAATAATATAATAATAACAGCTAGATGAGTGGATATCCCCCCTTTGAAAACTATGAGCTTCTCCAAAATCACTTCTGTACTACTATGATGGCCTGCTGATCAAAGTCAAATTTTCACTAATATACCGATGTCGTTTATGACAGTACCAAGTGTGAGTGCTTTCCTATCAGTGTAATAGATCAGAGGAATTATTTGCTTCCCATGTGTGGTTATGCTGCATCTGTTTGTAATGACAGTCAGGATGATACTTTTACACTTGGATGGGATACATCAAACCCTACTGGAGAACAAATATATCTGTAGGGAAGAGAACAGTCATAACAAGTTTGCAGTCATCTGCAAATGTTGTCTACCAAATGGTGTTGCTGTCAGCCCAGGCATCTTATAAAAAGTGTCAGTGAAGTAGATGGGACTACCCAGAGGTTGACATCTGTTAATGCAGGCAGTTGACCACTTCCCTCTTCTACTTTCTTATTCTAGGGAGCCATCTGTTTTTTCCAGCAAATCATTTAAGTATTTACCTTGAACACTCTGGGTTTATCAACAATCCCTGTGGGAGCATGGTACAAAATATTTTGACAAGATCCATGTAGGCCACATGCTCTGAAAAAGCCTTGTCCTAGGTAGCTGTGATATTCATGTATCAGGTTCTGTAAGATCATCTATGTGTACCTTAAGAGATACATAAGGGGTCCTGCAACACCCAGTTATAGGGTATTTGAAATTATTTCGAGCCACCTGAGCATCCAATACCTCTCTGTTAGTCTGTAAATTGAGTTGACTGGCTTTTAGTTTTTTATTGGTGAAAATGGACTCTCCTGCACATGTTCCAATGTGTCTGAGCAAATGGTAAGTGTTAAACTTTTTAAACTTGATAGTTCTTTGAACAAAGTTTCACTGATAATGGAAAATACTCACACTGTCCAGGGAGAGGAAAACGTTTAGGATTTAAATTTTATTGTTTTACTGTATTGTCATTAATGATACATACAATTCCATGGTTTGACTCATTTTAATATAATTTTGGATTACCTGTCAGTTTACCTTGACTAAAAAGGTACTGGGAAGTGCTACAAACTTTCAATTCAGAATATGTACTCCTTAAGTAGGGAGGCTGGCACCTTCATTCACAAAGCGAGTTGGTATGCCACATGTCCTCTCCCTAGTGGGCAAAAACTGCCCCTCTTTGATAGGCATTAGCTATGCCCCCCATTGCTGAATCTGCTTATGTTGTACCTATAACACTGTGCCATCTTAGGTAAGTGTAAGATCCTACTTACTACATGTGATTTTCCTCTTTCAAAGAGGTAAGTGATGCGGGGACTGTTGCTGTGTCACATTGCATCTCTGTTGGTATAAAAAGATCTACATTGTTTACCCTACTTGTAAGGTATGGCCGGAATCATTCCAAGTGCCCTGTAACCTTTTAATTTCATTGATCGATCCCTAAGTTTTTTTCCAGAAAGGCAGTCTTCCATCAGTCATTTGTTATCTGATTTTGATGAATACATTTTCTGAGCATCTGATCACTGTCACCTATTGCAACTGTATTACCATGTGGGACAGGTCACTTTGTCAACCTGAAAGGGTCTCCATACTCAGGCTACACTGTAATGCGTTAACTGATTCATTTTATATGACAAAATGCTTGTAAGGCCATGTGTAAAAGGCTGTGAATTGTTGTGTTCAGCAGGTTATTTTGGAAAACATTAATGAACCTCATCAGATGTTTTAGGGACTGGTTAGTGCTTACTCACTTCTTAATATGCTGTGAGGTCTCTCCAGGTGTGCATTTTGCTTTTATCTTTTGTATAAAGACATTAGCTTGACAATGATCAAGGTACTTTAGGTAAACATATACTAATAATAGAAACAACTTTACTAATGAAGAAACCAGAGTTTCTGTGCAGAAGCATTTAAATTTCTGTTGGTAAGCATATGTCAGTTGCCACACTGCCTCAGGAAGCCATCTACAACAGGATCAGAGGGAGCCAGGATCATAGCTATTCCATGGAAGCAACAGATCAACAGTATGCTTACATGATGCCAAAGTCTTATCCAACTAATTTAGTGTTTAAACATGAATATAAATACAAATTATTGTCAGTGAGCAAGAGCAGGAGAAAGACTGATTAACAAACAAGGAAAAAGAGGCTGCAAGCAGAAAGACAAGGTGAAAAGAAATGCAGATTTAAATGACAATCCCAAAAATATTCTCTTTGGAAAGGGCACACTATTTTAATGAGGAATGTAAGACAAAATAAGAAAATCCCAGAACTTTACATTATAAAAAAAAACAAAAAAAAAACAAAGGCTTTATTATAAGTATGAGCTGTGGGAGTTAATGCTTAATAGGACAAGGACATTGCTAGCTTGACTGTAACACTGGTCCCAGTAATACCAGTGACAGTTCCTCAACTGATAATCAGGTATGCCTTGACTAGTTTGATGAATGCACACACATGCACACACGTGCAAACCCACATACCCATGAAACTTCACAGAAAAAACTATGACAATCTAAAAATCAGCATAACTCAAAGACTTGTCTCTTCACTGCAATAATCTAATTGATTTCAGGTACTTATTAATTCTTGTTTTGAGCTAAACAAAAGAATTTATCTGTATTTAACAGTAAAGAACTGAAACAGCTAGCTCCATGGTATAGAGCGTTGAAGGTCTGACTGCAGTTCAGGTGGGCAGAGTTTGATTATCCGCTTTGGTGACTGTAGGAGCCAGCCTCAGATTATGAGAGTGAGTGGTTGATACCAACTCTACCATCCTGGTGGGGAGCAGGGAGGCAGTTCTGTCTTTTCACATGGATGATGCCTAGCAGGAGCACAAGTTGTTACAGCTAGAAGAGTCTGAGCCTACTGACACTGCACAGATGGCATGCATTTGCCCTCATTACCTGAGGAAAACACAACATGTGAAGGTACACTTTTCCTTATGAGATATCAGTAGTGCATCTCAAAATCGCTATTGAAGAGGGGGGAGGTGCTCCCAAGGTAAGCTGGTAGACCATCTCACAAGACCTGCAAGCTGCCTACTTCCTACTATCTGATTCTTGCTGGGGAACTGAGGGGGCTGATAGGGATTCTTAAGCAAGAACAAATAGGTCATAGGTTTCTCACCTTGTCCAGGAATGCTTCGCTCCCATCTCTCCAGAATGAATGGACCAAATGAGAGCATGGATTGTGTGAGGTCCTGCACGGATAAAAAAAAAACAGTAAGAGACCAAACTTATATTTATTTGTGTCTACTGCTTTTAATCAAATATCACTTATTCAAAAAAAGAGCAGTAGACCGCTCAGTTACGCGAACGTGCACTTATTCGAAAGTGCACTTTTGCGAAACTCAGTTTAACGAACCGTTAAAAAGATAAAAAAAAAACAGACATCACTTACTAACATTACATTGAGTGGGGGGCTTCGCCCTGCACCCCCTACTTAAATATACCAACTCCGAGATCGCACTACAGTGGGGAACAGGTAAATTCCCTATTCCCCACTGTAGTGTGCTTTGGCACTTTAGTTTCCCTGAATGGTTCGTT